>NW_026290294.1:62500-82500 GCF_023373465.1 Oncorhynchus keta | reverse complement strand
TATGATAATGCATTGAACATGCTGTACTGTGATCTAATGCTATATAATGGTAATATAATGTAGGTTTACATCCCTTTATGATAATGCTTTGAACATGCTGTACTGTGATCTAATGCTATATAATGGTGATATAGTGTAGGTTTACATCCATTTATGATAATGCATTGAACATGCTGTACTGTGATCTAATGCTATATAATGGTGATATAGTGTAGGTTTACATCCATTTATGATAATGCATTGAACATGCTGTACTGTGATCTAATGCTATATAATGGTGATATAGTGTAGGTTTACATCCCTTTATGATAATGCATTGAACATGCTGTACTGTGATCTAATGCTATATAATGGTGATATAGTGTAGGTTTACATCCATTTATGATAATGCATTGAACATGCTGTACTGTGATCTAATGCTATATAATGGTAATATAGTGTAGGTTTACATCCATTTATGATAATGCATTGAACATGCTCAATACTAAACACGTTCTCATACTTTACCATGCTGGTTTTAGTTTTCCCATTGCCCAGCATTTGGCTCCAGTTTGACCCAACTGAACATGACCGTTATAAACCCTTTTGCAGCCAACCGGGGTTTCTCCATCGGTATTGGTGACGTGACCCCAGGCCAGGGTCTGCTGAAGGCCAAACAGGACCTGCTGGATGGAGGCTATGCCAAGTGTGACGAGTACATCGAGGCCCTGAAGACAGGCAAACTGCAGCAGCAGCCAGGCTGCACGGCTGAGGAGACACTGGAGGTATATATCCCAGACTAGATCACTCTCAGCTCAGTCACTTTTCTCAATTTGATGCACCGAGAGGATGTGATTATTCAAGTCAGGATTCACTGCTGAGGAGACTGTGGAGATACTATATAAACACAAGATAACCAATCAGATTGGTATATTTTTAAATTCCATGAAGTCAACTGGAGCTGTAGTGGCTTCCTTTCGTCTTTACCAAGGCCACTGCCCAAGCCTGAAGTAGGGTTGTTTGGTAAGCATACAGTCCACACTCAGGGTTTCCGAACGGAGGGAGGGTGTGTAGTGGCTTCCTTTCGTCTTTACCACTCTCCTCTCTCTTCCTCTCCTTCCCCTCTGTAGTGGTGTGTCTTTACCAAGGCCACTGCCCCAGCCTGAAGCGGGGTTGTTTGGTCCGCATACAGTCCACACTCTGGGTTTCCAAACGGCCAAACATTCAACGACATCCAGGGATGTGGTGCAAAAATTTTTTTTATTCTTCTTATATCTAACAAATAAATGATTCTCCAATCAACTTAAAGCATAGATGACTTGATATGGAAAATACATATTATGACCTGCCTGTATGTCTGTATGTCTGTCTGGTCAAAAAACTATACCGCTCCCGCATCTAGCAAGGACTCCCTCCACCGAAGGCCCAACTTCCTGCCTTTATCCTAACACACTTACCACAATACAATTAATAGGCAAGAGGGGAGGGGGAGGGGGGGCAAAAACTGAGTTACACTAACAACTAATGAATATATCTCAATCAGGTAAATATAAATCATAAAGTAATGTACCTAATATTTCATCATTTACATTAATATTTAATATATTTACACAAATATACATGGAGCTCCGTATGTTCAGTCTTTTATACAAATATGTCCAAATCGGCTCTAACAGGAGCCTTTCAGTGGTGTTTTTTTGAAAGGATATAGTTAAGCACAATGATGACTTCTCCCGTCACCTGAAGCCTGTCTTTACCTGAAGCTTGGTCCAAACTGAAACAATCCCCCACCCCCCTTAAACTAGCTGATATTTCTGGTATCCCCAAATCAAACACCCCCTTAAACTAGCTGATATTTCTGGTATCCCCAAATCAAACACCCCCCTTAAACTAGCTGATATTTCTGCTATCCCCAAATCAAACACCCCCCTTAAACTAGCTGATATTTCTGGTATCCCCAAATCAGACGCCCCCCTTAACTAGCTGATATTTCCGCTATCCCCAAATCAAACGCCCCCTTAACTAGCTGATATTTCCGCTATCCCCAAATCAAACACCCCCTTAAACTAGCTGATATTTCCGCTATCCCCAAATCAAACACCCCCCTTAAACTAGCTGATATTTCCGCTATCCCCAAATCAAACACCCCCCTTAAACTAGCTGATATTTCCGCTATCCCCAAATCAAACACCCCCCTTAAACTAGCTGATATTTCTGCTATCCCCAAATCAAACACCCCCCTTAAACTAGCTGATATTTCTGCTATCCCCAAATCAAACACCCCCTTAAACTAGCTGATATTTCTGCTATCCCCAAATCAAACACCCCCCTTAAACTAGCTGATATTTCTGCTATCCCCAAATCAAACACCCCCCTTAAACTAGCTGATATTTCTGCTATCCCCAAATCAAACACCCCCCTTAAACTAGCTGATATTTCTGCTATCCCCAAATCAAACACCCCCCTTAAACTAGCTGATATTTCTGCTATCCCCAAATCAAACTCCCCCTTAAACTAGCTGATATTTCTGCTATCCCCTAAATCAAACACCCCTGTATCTGATGTCTGGTGCTCCTTAAACTACTGTATATTGTCTGCTATCCCCAAATGTAACACCCCCTTAAACTAGCTGATATTTCTGCTATCTCAAACTCCCTACTGTAAACTATTGTCTGATGATTTCTGATCCCCAAACCAGCTACACCCTGGGGCTCCTTAAACTAGCTGATATTTCTGGCTGGTCCCTAGAACTCCCCCTAAACTAGTCTGATACCATGATCAGCTTTGTTTGTCTGTCTGATGTCTGGTGCTCCTTCTAGACCAGCTACTGTATCTATTGTCTGGTGCTCCTTCTAGACCAGCTACTGTATCTATTGTCTGACTGATGTCTGGTGCTCCTTCTAGACCAGCTACTGTATCTGATGTCTGGTGCTCCTTCTAGATCAGCTACTGTATCTATTGTCTGGTGCTCCTTCTAGACCAGCTACTGTATCTATTGTCTGGTGCTCCTTCTAGATCAGCTACTGTATCTATTGTCTGGGGCTCCTTCTAGACCAGCTACTGTATCTATTGTCTGGCTGATGTCTGGTGCTCCTTCTAGACCAGCTACTGTATCTATTGTCTGGGGCTCCTTCTAGACCAGCTACTGTATCTATTGTCTGGCTGGTGTCTGGGGCTCCTTCTAGACCAGCTACTGTATCTATTGTCTGGCTGATGTCTGGTGCTCCTTCTAGACCAGCTACTGTATCTATTGTCTGGTGCTCCTTCTAGACCAGCTACTGTATCTATTGTCTGGTGCTCCTTCTAGACCAGCTACTGTATCTATTGTCTGGTGCTCCTTCTAGACCAGCTACTGTATCTATTGTCTGGTGCTCCTTCTAGACCAGCTACTGTATCTATTGTCTGTCTGATGTCTGGTGCTCCTTCTAGACCAGCTACTGTATCTATTGTCTGGTGCTCCTTCTAGACCAGCTACTGTATCTATTGTCTGTCTGATGTATGGTGCTCCTTCTAGACCAGCTACTGTATCTATTGCGCTCCTTCTAGTCCAGCTACTGTATCTATTGTCTGGTGCTCCTTCTAGATCAGCTACTGTATCTATTGTCTGTCTGATGTCTGGTGCTCCTTCTAGACCAGCTACTGTATCTATTGTCTGGTGCTCCTTCTAGACCAGCTACTGTATCTATTGTCTGTCTGATGTATGGCGCTCCTTCTAGACCAGCTACTGTATCTATTGTCTGGTGCTCCTTCTAGACCAGCTACTGTATCTATTGTCTGTCTGATGTCTGGCGCTCCTTCTAGACCAGCTACTGTATCTATTGTCTGGTGCTCCTTCTAGACCAGCTACTGTATCTATTGTCTGGGGCTCCTTCTAGACCAGCTACTGTATCTATTGTCTGGCTGATGTCTGGTGCTCCTTCTAGACCAGCTACTGTATCTATTGTCTGTCTGATGTCTGGTGCTCCTTCTAGACCAGCTACTGTATCTATTGTCTGGTGCTCCTTCTAGACCAGCTACTGTATCTATTGTCTGGCTGATGTCTGGTGCTCCTTCTAGACCAGCTACTGTATCTATTGTCTGTCTGATGTCTGGTGCTCCTTCTAGACCAGCTACTGTATCTATTGTCTGGTGCTCCTTCTAGACCAGCTACTGTATCTATTGTCTGTCTGATGTCTGGTGCTCCTTCTAGACCAGCTACTGTATCTATTGTCTGGCTGATGTCTGGTGCTCCTTCTAGACCAGCTACTGTATCTATTGTCTGGTGCTCCTTCTAGACCAGCTACTGTATCTATTGTCTGGGGCTCCTTCTAGACCAGCTACTGTATATATTGTCTGTCTGATGTCTGGTGCTCCTTCTAGACCAGCTACTGTATCTATTGTCTGTCTGATGTCTGGTGCTCCTTCTAGACCAGCTACTGTATCTATTGTCTGTCTGATGTCTGGCCCTCCTTCTAGACCAGCTTCTTTAGTCTGGTGGCCTTTTGAAACCAGCTAGCTCATCATCTCTGCTTCTGACTGATGTGAGGAGGAGAGATAGCTCTTTCTTTTTAATGGTGGGTCTATTTTGGAGGTGTTTCTATTATCTGTGGTTTAGAGTGATAATGATGTGTCTCTCAACAGGCCCTCATCCTGAAGGAGCTGTCTGTTATCAGAGACCATGCCGGCAGCGCCTGCCTCAGAGAACTGGACAAGACCAACAGTCCTCTGATTATGGCTCTGTGTGGCTCCAAAGGTAGGTCAACTCACCAGCCGCGGAGGTTAAATTCTGCCTTTACCACACACACACTGTCACATACACTGTCACATACACTAATCACATGTCAGGAGCTCTGCCTGTACCCACTTCTAATAATAAGGACTAAGTGGTTCTTATTCACTTCAGCTCAGACTTCCTGATTCTCTCTGATTTTATTGGCCATTAGAGCGTTGTTGTCATGGGAACGGCTAGGCTACACTCTAACGTTTTTTTATGGATTATTAGGGGTAGTACTGACCTGTAGCTGACCTGTATGCTAATATAGCCATTTATAATAGCCTTATTTCGTTTTTTCCCTGCTTTAGGCTCTTTAATTATCTGTTTATGGTAAGATGTATAGTTTGTTGTCCAGGACTAAAAAATATGCTCAATGGAGATTCTCCACAGATTTCAAAAGCTTAGTCTGTGTCCAGGAAACCAGCCCATGGGTTTTAAGGCTGGGGTTGGCGACAGGCGGGCTTGTTTAAAAACCGGCCTGCGACTTT
This sequence comes from Oncorhynchus keta, assembly GCF_023373465.1. Classification (NCBI taxonomy): domain Eukaryota; kingdom Metazoa; phylum Chordata; class Actinopteri; order Salmoniformes; family Salmonidae; genus Oncorhynchus; species Oncorhynchus keta. The sequence continues at coordinate 77,280 of NW_026290294.1, read as the reverse complement.
TTGTTGTTGTAAAATCACCAGGAATTCAACTAAAAAATTTGTTTAATTTAGGAAATATTTTCCCAAGTATTCCAACGAATAAAGAAACAAGAGACGTGATCTTGTCTCGATGTCATCAAGGTACGACGTTGTTTTGGGTTTTAGTTGTCAATTTGCAGAGTTCAAAATTATTATAGTTCTGTTCAGGCCTTCCCGACCATTCACTCTGACAACAATCAGCCCCCGGGGCTGAATCTAGTCTCCCGACCCCTGGTTTAAGGTAAACACGTTAGTCTCATCAACATCTCTCCATCATCATGTCTCTTCTCCCTGCTGTAGACTCTCATCAACATCTCTCCATCATTATGTCTCTTCTCCCTGCTGTAGAGTCTCATCAACATCTCTCCATCATGTCTCTTCTCCCTGCTGTAGACTCTCATCAACATCTCTCCATCATGTCTCTTCTCCCTGCTGTAGACTCTCATCAACATCTCTCCATCATTATGTCTCTTCTCCCTGCTGTAGAGTCTCATCAACATCTCTCCATCATGTCTCTTCTCCCTGCTGTAGACTCTCATCAACATCTCTCCATCATCATATCTCTTCTCCCTGCTGTAGAGTCTCATCAACATCTCTCCATCATGTCTCTTCTCCCTGCTGTAGTCTCATCAACATCTCTCCATCATTATGTCTCTTCTCCCTGCTGTAGACTCTCATCAACATCTCTCCATCATGTCTCTTCTCCCTGCTGTAGATTCTCATCAACATCTCTCCATCATCATGTCTCTTCTCCCTGCTGTAGTCTCATCAACATCTCTCCATCATTATGTTTCTTCTCCCTGCTGTAGACTCTCATCAACATCTCTCCATCATGTCTCTTCTCCCTGCTGTAGACTCTCATCAACATCTCTCCATCATCATGTCTCTTCTCCCTGCTGTAGACTCTCATCAACATCTCTCCATCATGTCTCTTCTCCCTGCTGTAGACTCTCATCAACATCTCTCCATCATGTCTCTTCTCCCTGCTGTAGACTCTCATCAACATCTCTCCATCATGTCTCTTCTCCCTGCTGTAGACTCTCATCAACATCTCTCCATCATGTCTCTTCTCCCTGCTGTAGACTCTCATCAACATCTCTCCATCATGTCTCTTCTCCCTGCTGTAGTCTCTCATCAACATCTCTCCATCATTATGTCTCTTCTCCCTGCTGTAGACTCTCATCAACATCTCTCCATCATGTCTCTTCTCCCTGCTGTAGTCTCTCATCAACATCTCTCCATCATGTCTCTTCTCCCTGCTGTAGACTCTCATCAACATCTCTCCATCATGTCTCTTCTCCCTGCTGTAGACTCTCATCAACATCTCTCCATCATTATCTCTTCTCCCTGCTGTAGACTCTCATCAACATCTCTCCATCATGTCTCTTCTCCCTGCTGTAGACTCTCATCAACATCTCTCCATCATTATGTCTCTTCTCCCTGCTGTAGACTCTCATCAACATCTCTCCATCATGTCTCTTCTCCCTGCTGTAGACTCTCATCAACATCTCTCCATCATGTCTCTTCTCCCTGCTGTAGACTCTCATCAACATCTCTCCATCATTATGTCTCTTCTCCCTGCTGTAGACTCTCATCAACATCTCTCCATCATGTCTCTTCTCCCTGCTGTAGACTCTCATCAACATCTCTCCATCATGTCTCTTCTCCCTGCTGTAGACTCTCATCAACATCTCTCCATCATGTCTCTTCTCCCTGCTGTAGACTCTCATCAACATCTCTCCATCATGTCTCTTCTCCCTGCTGTAGACTCTCATCAACATCTCTCCATCATTATGTCTCTTCTCCCTGCTGTAGACTCTCATCAACATCTCTCCATCATGTCTCTTCTCCCTGCTGTAGACTCTCATCAACATCTCTCCATCATGTCTCTTCTCCCTGCTGTAGACTCTCATCAACATCTCTCCATCATGTCTCTCTTCTCCTGCTGTAGACTCTCATCAACATCTCTCCATCATTATGTCTCTTCTCCCTGCTGTAGACTCTCATCAACATCTCTCCATCATTATGTCTCTTCTCCCTGCTGTAGACTCTCATCAACATCTCTCCATCATGTCTCTTCTCCCTGCTGTAGTCTCTCATCAACATCTCTCCATCATGTCTCTTCTCCCTGCTGTAGACTCTCATCAACATCTCTCCATCATTATGTCTCTTCTCCCTGCTGTAGTCTCTCATCAACATCTCTCCATCATGTCTCTTCTCCCTGCTGTAGACTCTCATCAACATCTCTCCATCATCATGTCTCTTCTCCCTGCTGTAGACTCTCATCAACATCTCTCCATCATTATGTCTCTTCTCCCTGCTGTAGACTCTCATCAACATCTCTCCATCATGTCTCTTCTCCCTGCTGTAGACTCTCATCAACATCTCTCCATCATGTCTCTTCTCCCTGCTGTAGACTCTCATCAACATCTCTCCATCATCATGTCTCTTCTCCCTGCTGTAGACTCTCATCAACATCTCTCCATCATTATGTCTCTTCTCCCTGCTGTAGACTCTCATCAACATCTCTCCATCATGTCTCTTCTCCCTGCTGTAGACTCTCATCAACATCTCTCCATCATTATGTTTCTTCTCCCTGCTGTAGACTCTCATCAACATCTCTCCATCATTATGTCTCTTCTCCCTGCTGTAGTCTCTCATCAACATCTCTCCATCATCATATCTCTTCTCCCTGCTGTAGAGTCTCATCAACATCTCTCCATCATGTCTCTTCTCCCTGCTGTAGACTCTCATCAACATCTCTCCATCATTATGTCTCTTCTCCCTGCTGTAGACTCTCATCAACATCTCTCCATCATTATGTCTCTTCTCCCTGCTGTAGAGTCTCATCAACATCTCTCCATCATGTCTCTTCTCCCTGCTGTAGACTCTCATCAACATCTCTCCATCATGTCTCTTCTCCCTGCTGTAGACTCTCATCAACATCTCTCCATCATGTCTCTTCTCCCTGCTGTAGACTCTCATCAACATCTCTCCATCATTATGTCTCTTCTCCCTGCTGTAGACTCTCATCAACATCTCTCCATCATGTCTCTTCTCCCTGCTGTAGTCTCTCATCAACATCTCTCCATCATGTCTCTTCTCCCTGCTGTAGACTCTCATCAACATCTCTCCATCATTATGTCTCTTCTCCCTGCTGTAGAGTCTCATCAACATCTCTCCATCATGTCTCTTCTCCCTGCTGTAGACTCTCATCAACATCTCTCCATCATTATGTCTCTTCTCCCTGCTGTAGAGTCTCATCAACATCTCTCCATCATCATGTCTCTTCTCCCTGCTGTAGACTCTCATCAACATCTCTCCATCATTATGTCTCTTCTCCCTGCTGTAGACTCTCATCAACATCTCTCCATCATTATGTCTCTTCTCCCTGCTGTAGAGTCTCATCAACATCTCTCCATCATGTCTCTTCTCCCTGCTGTAGAGTCTCATCAACATCTCTCCATCATGTCTCTTCTCCCTGCTGTAGACTCTCATCAACATCTCTCCATCATGTCTCTTCTCCCTGCTGTAGACTCTCATCAACATCTCTCCATCATTATGTCTCTTCTCCCTGCTGTAGAGTCTCATCAACATCTCTCCATCATCATGTCTCTTCTCCCTGCTGTAGACTCTCATCAACATCTCTCCATCATGTCTCTTCTCCCTGCTGTAGACTCTCATCAACATCTCTCCATCATGTCTCTTCTCCCTGCTGTAGACTCTCATCAACATCTCTCCATCATCATGTCTCTTCTCCCTGCTGTAGACTCTCATCAACATCTCTCCATCATGTCTCTTCTCCCTGCTGTAGAGTCTCATCAACATCTCTCCATCATCATGTCTCTTCTCCCTGCTGTAGAGTCTCATCAACATCTCTCCATCATCATGTCTCTTCTCCCTGCTGTAGACTCTCATCAACATCTCTCCATCATGTCTCTTCTCCCTGCTGTAGAGTCTCATCAACATCTCTCCATCATGTCTCTTCTCCCTGCTGTAGAGTCTCATCAACATCTCTCCATCATTATGTCTCTTCTCCCTGCTGTAGTCTCTCATCAACATCTCTCCATCATGTCTCTTCTCCCTGCTGTAGAGTCTCATCAACATCTCTCCATCATGTCTCTTCTCCCTGCTGTAGAGTCTCATCAACATCTCTCCATCATCATGTCTCTTCTCCCTGCTGTAGAGTCTCATCAACATCTCTCCATCATTATGTCTCTTCTCCCTGCTGTAGAGTCTCATCAACATCTCTCCATCATGTCTCTTCTCCCTGCTGTAGACTCTCATCAACATCTCTCCATCATCATATCTCTTCTCCCTGCTGTAGACTCTCATCAACATCTCTCCATCATGTCTCTTCTCCCTGCTGTAGACTCTCATCAACATCTCTCCATCATTATGTCTCTTCTCCCTGCTGTAGACTCTCATCAACATCTCTCCATCATGTCTCTTCTCCCTGCTGTAGACTCTCATCAACATCTCTCCATCATGTCTCTTCTCCCTGCTGTAGACTCTCATCAACATCTCTCCATCATGTCTCTTCTCCCTGCTGTAGAGTCTCATCAACATCTCTCCATCATTATGTCTCTTCTCCCTGCTGTAGTCTCATCAACATCTCTCCATCATGTCTCTTCTCCCTGCTGTAGACTCTCATCAACATCTCTCCATCATGTCTCTTCTCCCTGCTGTAGTCGCTCATCAACATCTCTCCATCATTATGTCTCTTCTCCCTGCTGTAGACTCTCATCAACATCTCTCCATCATGTCTCTTCTCCCTGCTGTAGTCTCATCAGACTAGTGTCCTGTCCAGGGTGTACATCTCTCCATCATGTCTCTTCTCCCTGCTGTAGACTCTCATCAACATCTCTCCATCATGTCTCTTCTCCCTGCTGTAGTCTCTCATCAACATCTCTCCATCATGTCTCTTCTCCCTGCTGTAGACTCTCATCAACATCTCTCCATCATGTCTCTTCTCCCTGCTGTAGACTCTCATCAACATCTCTCCATCATGTCTCTTCTCCCTGCTGTAGACTCTCATCAACATCTCTCCATCATTATGTCTCTTCTCCCTGCTAGAGACTCATCATCAACATCTCTCCATCATGTCTCCTCTCCCTGCTACATTTCTCATGTATTCATTGATTATTGGCAGTAGCTGTATATGGTCCCAAGGCAGTGGTGTTGTGGTAGACTAGTGTCCTGTCCAGGGGGTGTACTGAGGTGATAGACTAGTGTCCTGTCCAGGGGGTGTACTGAGGTGATAGACTAGTGTCCTGTCCAGGGGGTGTACGGAGGTGATAGACTAGTGTCCTGTCCAGGGAATGTTGTCCCACTCCTCTTCTATGGTTGTGTACTGAGGTGATAGAATAGTGTCCCACTCCTCTTCTATGGGGTGGAATGTTGTCTAATGTGTCCTGTCCAGGGGGTGTACTGAGGTGATAGACTAGTGTCCTGTCCAATGGGGTGTACTGAGGTGATAGACTGTGTCCTGTCCAGGGGTGTACTGAGGTGATAGACTAATGTGTCCTGTCCAGGGGGAATGTACTGAGGTGATAGACTGTGGAGTGTCCTGTCCAGGGGTGTACTGAGGTGATAGACTGTGTCCTGTCCAGGGTGGAATGTTGTCCCACTCCTCTTCAATGGAGGTGATGTTGACTCCTGTCCTGGCCAGGGGAATGTTGTCCCACTCTCTTCTATGGTGATAGAATGTGTCCTGTCCAGGGGGTGTACTGAGGTGATAGACTAGTGTCCTTCCAGGGGGTGTACTGAGGTGATAGAATGTGTCCTGTCCAGGGGGTGTTGTCCCACTCCTCTTCTATGGCTGAGGAATGTTGTCTATGGCTGTCCTGTTCCAGGGGTGTACCTCTTCAGGTGATAGAATGTGTCCTGTCCAGGGGGAATGTTGTCCCACTGAGGTGATAGAATGTGTCCTGAGGAGACAGGGATTTGTTCTCCTATGAGCCGTGTTGTCCCCACTTGTCCCACTGTAAATAAATTCCTCCTCTTCAACGGCTGTGGAATGTTGGCTGCTTACTTTTCCCTGTATATGGCAGAATGCTTAGGATTTGGTTGTTGTTTGAGGTGATGATTCAGTAATGCTATAAGGGTCTTGTTTCTTCACCCCTTTCATTTTCCCTTCCATAGGATCCTTCATCAACATCTCCCAGATGATCGCCTGCGTGGGCCAGCAGGCTATAAGCGGCTCTCGAGTGCCCGACGGCTTTGAGAATGTTGTCCTCCTCTTCAATGGCTGTGGAATGTTGTCCACACTTTGAGAAGCACTGTGGAATGTTGTCCCACCTCTTCAGGCCGTGGAATGTTGTCCAGCTGAAATCACCTGTATATCTTGTCCGGCTGTGGAGTCTCATGGGCTGTGGATTCATTCATTCATTCATTCATTCATAACATGAAGAGATAAGGGTGGGCTATTGCCCAAATGACACCCTATTTCATAGTGCACTCCTTTTGACCAGAACCCTATCAGTCGCCTGGTCAAAAGGAGTGCACTATGAAATAGGGTGTCATTTGGGAGATAACATGAAGAGATAAGGGTGGGCTATCTCCCAAATGACACCCTATTTCATAGCCATTCCTGGAGGACAACGGAAGTCGATATAATTACACATGCAGCCATTTAAAATGATTTAAATGAGTTACAGTTCATATAAGGAGATCAGTCAATGTAAATAAATTCATTAGGCCCTAATCTATGGATTTAATCTATGGATTTCACATGACTGTAAATACCGACTGCATTAACATCTGCTAACCATGTGTATGTTACAAATAAGATTTGATTTGATTTGATATGCATCTGTTGGCCACAGATACCTTTTTTTTTAAAATTAAAGTAGAGATGTGGATCAGAAAACCAGTCAGTATCTGATGTGACCACCATGCAGCGTGACACATCTCCTCCACATAGAGTTGATCAGGCTGTTGATTTGTGGCCTGTGGAATGTTGTCCCACTCCTCTTCAATGGCTGTGGAATGTTGTCCCACTCCTCTTCAATGGCTGTGGAATGTTGTCCCACTCCTCTTCATTGGCTGTGGAATGTTGTTCCACTCCTCTTCAATGGCTGTGGAATGTTGTCCCACTCCTCTTCTATGGCTGTGGAATGTTGTCCCACTCCTCTTCTATGGCTGTGGAATGTTGTCCCACTCCTCTTCTATGGTTGTGGAATGTTGTCCCACTCCTCTTCTATGGCTGTGGAATGTTGTCCCACTCCTCTTCTATGGCTGTGGAATGTTGTCCCTTCTATGGCTGTGGAATGTTGTCCCTCTTCTATGGCTGTGGAATGTTGTCCCACTCCTCTTCTATGGCTGTGGAATGTTGTCCCACTCCTCTTCTATGGCTGTGGAATGTTGTCCCACTCCTCTTCTATGGCTGTGGAATGTTGTCCCACTCCTCTTCAATGGCTGTGGAATGTTGTCCCACTCCTCTTCAATGGCTGTGGAATGTTGTCCCACTCCTCTTCAATGGCTGTGGAATGTTGTCCCACTCCTCTTCAATGGCTGTGGAATGTTGTCCCACTCCTCTTCTATGGCTGTGGAATGTTGTCCCACTCCTCTTCAATGGCTGTGGAATGTTGTCCCACTCCTCTTCATTGGATGTGGAATGTTGTTCCACTCCTCTTCAATGGCTGTGGAATGTTGTCCCACTCCTCTTCAATGGCTGTGGAATGTTGTCCCACTCCTCTTCTATGGCTGTGGAATGTTGTCCCACTCCTCTTCTATGGCTGTGGAATGTTGTCCCACTCCTCTTCTATGGCTGTGGAATGTTGTCCTACTCCTCTTCAATGGCTGTGGAATGTTGTCCCACTCCTCTTCTATGGCCTGTGGAATGTTGTCCCACTCCTCTTCAATGGATGTGGAATGTTGTTCCACTCCTCTTCTATGGCTGTGGAATGTTGTCCCACTCCTCTTCATTGGATGTGGAATGTTGTCCCACTCCTCTTCTATGGCTGTGGAATGTTGTCCCACTCCTCTTCTATGGATGTGGAATGTTGTCCCACTCCTCTTCATTGGCTGTGGAATGTTGTCCCACTCCTCTTCTATGGATGTGGAATGTTGTTCCACTCCTCTTCTATGGCTGTGGAATGTTGTTCCACTCCTCTTCAATGGCTGTGGAATGTTGTCCCAATGGCTGTGGAATGTTGTCCTCTCTTCAATGGCTGTGGAATGTTGTCCCACTCCTCTTCAATGGCTGTGGAATGTTGTCCCACTCCTCTTCTATGGCTGTGGAATGTTGTCCCACTCCTCTTCAATGGCTGTGGAATGTTGTCCCACTCCTCTTCTATGGCTGTGGAATGTTGTCCCACTCCTCTTCTATGGCTGTGGAATGTTGTCCCACTCCTCTTCTATGGCTGTGGAATGTTGTCCCACTCCTCTTCTATGGCTGTGGAATGTTGTCCCACTCCTCTTCAATGGCTGTGGAATGTTGTTCCACTCCTCTTCAATGGCTGTGGAATGTTGTCCCACTCCTCTTCTATGGCTGTGGAATGTTGTCCCACTCCTCTTCAATGGCTGTGGAATGTTGTCCCTCCTCTTCAATGGCCTGTGGAATGTTGTTCCACTCCTCTTCAATGGCTGTGGAATGTTGTTCCACTCCTCTTCAATGGCTGTGGAATGTTGTTCCACTCCTCTTCAATGGCCTGTGGAATGTTGTCCCACTCCTCTTCAACGGCTGTGGAATGTTGTCCCACTCCTCTTCATTGGATGTGGAATGTTGTTCCACTCCTCTTCTATGGCTGTGGAATGTTGTTCCACTCCTCTTCTATGGCTGTGGAATGTTGTCCCACTCCTCTTCATTGGATGTGGAATGTTGTTCCACTCCTCTTCTATGGCCTGTGGAATGTTGTTCCACTCCTCTTCTATGGCTGTGGAATGTTGTCCCACTCCTCTTCATTGGATGTGGAATGTTGTTCCACTCCTCTTCTATGGCTGTGGAATGTTGTCCCACTCCTCTTCAATGGCCTGTGGAATGTTGTCCCACTCCTCTTCAATGGCTGTGGAATGTTGTCCCACTCCTCTTCATTGGATGTGGAATGTTGTCCCACTCCTCTTCAATAGCCTGTGGAATGTTGTCCCACTCTCCTCTTCTATGGATCTTCTATGGATGTGGAATGTTGTCCCACTCCCTCTTCTATGGCTGTGGAATGTTGTCCCACTCCTCTTCTATGGCTGTGGAATGTTGTCCTCTTTCTATGGCTGTGGAATGTTGTTCCACTCCTCTTCTATGGCTGTGGAATGTTGTCCCACTCCTCTTCTATGGCTGTGGAATGTTGTCCCACTCCTCTTCAATGGCTGTGGAATGTTGTCCCACTCCTCTTCCATGGCTGTGGAATGTTGTCCCACTCCTCTTCTATGGATGTGGAATGTTGTCCCACTCCTCTTCTATGGCTGTGGAATGTTGTCCCACTCCTCTTCTATGGCTGTGGAATGTTGTCCCACTCCTCTTCAATGGCCTGTGGAATGTTGTCCCACTCCTCTTCTATGGCTGTGGAATGTTGTCCCACTCCTCTTCTATGGCTGTGGAATGTTGTCCCACTCCTCTTCTATGGCTGTGGAATGTTGTCCCACTCCTCTTCTATGGCCTGTGGAATGTTGTCCCACTCCTCTTCTATGGCTGTGGAATGTTGTCCCACTCCTCTTCTATGGCCTGTGGAATGTTGTCCCACTCCTCTTCTATGGCTGTGGAATGTTGTCCCACTCCTCTTCAATGGCTGTGGAATGTTGTCCCACTCCTCTTCTATGGCTGTGGAATGTTGTCCCACTCCTCTTCAATGGCTGTGGAATGTTGTTCCACTCCTCTTCAATGGCTGTGGAATGTTGTCCCACTCCTCTTCAATGGCTGTGGAATGTTGTCCCACTCCTCTTCAATGGCTGTGGAATGTTGTCCCACTCCTCTTCAATGGCTGTGGAATGTTGTCCCACTCCTCTTCTATGGCTGTGGAATGTTGTTCCACTCCTCTTCAATGGCTGTGGAATGTTGTCCCACTCCTCTTCTATGGCTGTGGAATGTTGTCCCACTCCTCTTCTATGGCTGTGGAATGTTGTCCCACTCCTCTTCTATGGCTGTGGAATGTTGTTCCACTCCTCTTCTATGGCTGTGGAATGTTGTTCCACTCCTCTTCTATGGCTGTGGAATGTTGTTCCACTCCTCTTCTATGGCTGTGGAATGTTGTTCCACTCCTCTTCTATGGCTGTGGAATGTTGTTCCACTCCTCTTCTATGGCTGTGGAATGTTGTTCCACTCCTCTTCTATGGCTGTGGAATGTTGTCCTCTTCTATGGCTGTGGAATGTTGTCCCACTCCTCCTCTTCTATGGCTGTGGAATGTTGTCCCACTCCTCTTCTATGGCTGTGGAATGTTGTCCCACTCCTTTCAATGGCTGTGCAAAGTTGCTGGATATTGGCGGGAACTGGAACACGCTGTCGTACATGTCGATCCAGAGCATCCCAAACATGCTCAATTGGTGACATGTCTGTTGAGTGTGCAGCCCATTGAAGGACTGGGACATTTTTAGCTTCCAGGAATTGTTTACAGATCCTTGCGTCATGGGGCCGTGCATTATTATGCTGAAACATGAGGTGAATGAATGGTGGTGGATGAATGGCACGACAATGGGCCTCAGGATCTCGTCACGTTATCTCTGTGCATTCAAATTGCCATCGATAAAAATCCATTTGCATAACCCCATCGCCACCATGGGGCACTCAGGTCACAACATTGACATCAGCAAACCGCTCGCCCACACAACGCCGTACACACTGTCTGCCATCTGCCCAGGACAGTTGAAACTGGAATTAATGGGAGACGAGCACACTTCTCCAGCCTGCCAGTGGCCGTCGATGTGAGCATGTTTTGTTTAAGTTAGTCTTATTCTAAAATAAATTGCCCCTCATCAATCTACACACAATACCCCATAATGACATCACAATACCCCATAATGACATCACAATACCCCATAATGACATCACAATACCCCATAATGACAAAACGGAAAGAGGTTTTTAGAAATGTTTGCAAATAAACAGAAATACCTTATTTACATAAGTATTCAGCCCCTTTGCTATGAGACTTGAAATTGATCTCAGGTGCATCCTGTTTCCATTGATCATCCTTGAGATGTTTCTACAACTTCATTGGAGTCTATCTGTGGTAAATTCAACTGATTGGACATGATTTGGAAAAGGTAAACACCTGTCTATATAAGGTCCCACAGTTGACAGTGCATGTCAGAGCAAAAAACCAAGACATGAGGTAGAAGGAGTTGTCCTTAGAGCTCCGAGACAGGATTGTGTCGAGGCACAGATCTGGAGAAGGGTACCAAAACGTTTCTGCAGCATTGAAGGTCCCCAAGAACACAGTGGCCTCCATCATTCTGCAGAATTGAAGGTCCCCAAGAACACAGTGGCCTCCATCATTCTGCAGCATTGAAGGTCCCCAAGAACACAGTGGCCTCCATCATTCTGCAGCATTGAAGGTCCCCAAGAACACAGTGGCCTCCATCATTCTGCAGCATTGAAGGTCCCCAAGAACACAGTGGCCTCCATCATTCTGCAGCATTGAAGGTCCCCAAAGAACACAGTGGCCTCCATCATTCTGCAGCATTGAAGGTCCCCAAGAACACAGTGGCCTCCATCATTCTGCAGCATTGAAGGTCCCCAAGAACACAGTGGCCTCCATCATTCTGCAGCATTGAAGGTCCCCAAGAACACAGTGGCCTCCATCATTCTTAAATGGAAGAAGTTTGGAGCCACCAACACTCTTCCTAGAGCTGGCCGCCCGGCCAAACTGAGCAATCGGGGGAGAAGGGCCTCGGTCAGGGAGGTGACCAAGAACCCGATAGTCACTCTGACAGAACTCCAGAGTTCCTCTGTGGAGATGGGAGAACCTTCCAGAAGCATAACCATCTCTGCAGCACCACCAATCAGGCCTTCAGGGTAGAGTGGCCAGACAGAAGCCACTCCTCAGTAAAAAAGCACATGACAGCCCGTTTGAAGTTTGCCAAAAGGCACCTAAAGAACTCAGACCATGCGAAACAAGATTCTCTGACCTGATGAAACCAAGATTGAACTCTTTTTAGCCTGAATGCCAAGCTTCACATCTGGAGGAAACCTGGCGGTATCCCTACGGTGAAGCATGGTGGTGGTGGCAGCATCGTGCTGTGGGGATATTATTCAACGGCAGAGACTAGTCGGGATGCGGCGGATTGAGACACACACAGCCTGATGCAAAAACAATCTCGAGCTTAAACAGATGGATTTCAAGGGGATTTATGGCAATTAGATTTTCTCAAACCTGCATAAATTGTAGGCTAAGGGTTGAAAAACGTCCAAACGTTCATAGATGTTTCTCTTTCCCAGCAGTAAACAACATCTCTCCAGCTGGCTCAGTCAGAGCCCTGTTTTCATTTGTTTGCTCTGACAGGGGATAAATCCCAAAATGGCAACCCTTTTCCCTACTTAGTGCACTACTGTTGGCCTAGGCTCTGTGGGGCCCTGGTCAGAAGTAGTGCACTCTACAGTAATAGTGAATAGGGTGCCATTTTGGGACTCGTACGGGGCCTTTTATAATGATGTAACAACCCTCTCTCTCTCTGTGTCGTGTCACAGCTTCCAGCGTCTAAAGGCTCTATAGGGCCCTGGTCAGAAGTAGTGCACTCTACAGTAATAGTAAATAGGGTGCCATTTTGGGACTCTCTCTGTCTCTCCGGGGCCTTTTATAATGACGTTCTGTGTCTGTGTCTGTGTGTGTCGTGTCACAGCTTCCTGCGGCTAAAGGCTCTATAGGGCCCTGGTCAGAAGTAGTGCACTCTACAGTAATAGTGAATAGGGTGCCATTTTGGGACTCGTACGGGGCCTTTTATAATGATGTAACAACCCTCTCTCTCTCTCGCTCTCTCTCTCTCTCTCTCTGTGTGTCGTGTCACAGCTTCCTGCGGCTAAAGGCTCTATAGGGCCCTGGTCAGAAGTAGTGCACTCTACAGTAATAGTAAATAGGGTGCCATTTTGGGACTCGTCCGGGGCCTTTTATAATGACGTAACACCTCTCTCTCTCTCTCTCTCTCTGTGTGTCGTGTCACAGCTTCCTGCGGCTAAAGGCTCTATAGGGCCCTGGTCAGAAGTAGTGCACTCTACAGTAATAGTAAATAGGGTGCCATTTTGGGACTCGTCCGGGGCCTTTTATAATGACGTAACACCTCTCTCTCTCTCTCTCTGTGTGTCGTGTCACAGCTTCCTGCGGCTAAAGGCTCTATAGGGCCCTGGTCAGAAGTAGTGCACTCTACAGTAATAGTAAATAGGGTGCCATTTTGGGACTCGTCCGGGGCCTTTTATAATGACGTAACACCTCTCTCTCTCTCTCTGTGTGTCGTGTCACAGCTTCCTGCGGCTAAAGGCTCTATAGGGCCCTGGTCAGAAGTAGTGCACTCTACAGTAATAGTAAATAGGGTGCCATTTTGGGACTCGTCCGGGGCCTTTTATAATGACGTAACACCTCTCTCTCTCTCTGTGTGTCGTGTCACAGCTTCCTGCGGCTAAAGGCTCTATAGGGCCCTGGTCAAGTAGTGCACTTTTATTCAGGCCTGGGACGTAAATAGTTCTTTTTCCACACTATGGCCGGTTTGGGACTCGTCCGGCAGAGACCGGATAATGACGTAACACACACACACACACCGCTGGGCTGCTGTCTGCTGCACCATACCCAACCCCCTCTGCTCTCTGTTTTGTATTAAAGAAAAGAGAGAACAACGTGTGCTCCCTACGAATCTAAATCTTATCAGGCTCCCTCTTGAGTAGTTATCTCCTAGGGCAGGACTATTCAACTCTGACCCTATGAGGTCTGGAGCCTGCTGGCTTTCTGTTCTACCGGATCATTAAGACCACCCCACCTGGTGTCCCAGGTTTAAATCAGGCCCTGATCATTAATATCACCCCACCTGGTGTCCCAGGTCTAAATCAGGCCCTGATCATTAATCTCACCCCACCTGGTGTCCCAGGTCTAAATCACGTGCCCTGATCATTAATATCACCCCACTGTGTCCCAGTCTAAATCATGCCCTCACAGCTATCACCCCACCTGGTGTCCCAGGTCTAAATCAGGCCCTGGTCATTAATATCACCCCACCTGGTGTCCCAGGTCTAAATCAGTGCCCTGATCATTAATAGTAAATAGGGTGCCATTTGGGTCCCAGGTCCTAAATCAGGCCCTGGTCATTAATATCACCCACCTGGTGTCCCAGGTCTAAATCAGGCCCTGATCATTAATATCACCCACCTGGTGTCTCAGGTCTAAATCAGGCCCTGATCATTAATAACACCCCACCTGGTGTCCCAGGTCTAAATCAGGCCCTGATCATTAATATCACCCCACCTGGTGTCCCAGGTCTAAATCAGACCCTGATCATTAATATCACCCCACCTGGTGTCCCAGGTCTAAATCAGGCCCTGATCATTACAGTGAAAACAACATGCAGTGGAACTGGCTCGGTGGTCCAGAGTGGAGGGTCCTTAGGGGTTGTTGATGTGTTCAGATCAGAACAGCTCACCATCTGACTAATGACACGAAGCAGAGGAAGGGTGTTGAGTGGTCACACACACACACACACACACACACACACACACACACACACACGGTGACACAACAAGCAGGATTAAAGAGTCCTATCTGTTGTTGAGTCGTCCTCTGATCTGTTCTTCTGTGGTGGCTGTGTTGTGTGTCAACAGAGGCGCCTGGTGAAGTCGCTGGAGGACCTG
>NW_026290294.1:52500-57500 GCF_023373465.1 Oncorhynchus keta | reverse complement strand
CTTCCCTTCATCCCTCTATCCCTCCTCCCTCCATCCCTCCATCCCTCTCTCTCCATCCCTCTCTCTCCATCCCTCCTCCCTCCATCCCTCTCTCTCCATCCCTCCTCCCTCCTCCCTCCATCCCTCTCTCTCCATCCCTCTCTCTCCATCCCTCCTCCCTCCATCCCCCTCTCCATCCCCCTCTCTCCATCCCTCCTCTCTCCATCCCTCTATCCCTCCTCTCTCCACCCCTCCTCCCTCCATCCCCCTCTCTCCATCCCTCTATCCCTCCTCTCTCCATCCCTCTATCCCTCCTCTCTCCATCCCTCTATCCCTCCTCTCTCCATCCCTCTATCCCTCCTCTCTCCATCCCTCTATCCCTCCTCTCTCCATCCCTCTATCCCTCCTCTCTCCATCCCTCATCCATCCATCCTTCCTCCCTCTATCCCTCATCCCTCTATACCTCTATCCCTCCATACCTCTATCCCTCATCCCTCTATACCTCTATCCCTCCATACCTCTATCCCTCCTCCATCCCTCCATCCCCCAGTCTGTCCATACGTGTTCAGAGCAGCCAGCCCTTAGTAAGAATGAGTTGGTCCTGACAGCAGAGTCCATCATGAAGAGGAGTGACTTCAAGTGCTGCCGAGACAGCTTCCTCGAGGTAAATAACTATCACTTATCCACTTGACTGCTTCTATGTCTTGCATTCAAAATGGCACCCTATTCCCTACATAGTGCACTTTAACCAGAGCCCTGGTCTAAAGTAGTGCACTGCATACCGTATAGAATAGGGAGCCGTTTGGGACCAGACTATATTATTGAGTTTAGATCTATTATCAACAGTAATGTCCCAGCCTATAGACCTATATCAGTCATCATCAGTAATGTCCCAGCCTATAGACCTATATCAGTCATCAACAGTAATGTCCCAGCCTATAGACCTATATCAATCATCAGTAATGTCCCAGCCTATAGACCTATATCAGTCATCAACAGTAATGTCCCAGCCTATAGACCTATATCAGTCATCATCAGTAATGTCCCAGCCTATAGACCTATATCAGTCATCAGTAATGTCCCAGCCTATAGACCTATATCAGTCATCAACAGTAATGTCCCAGCCTATAGACCTATATCAGTCATCAACAGTAATGTCCCAGCCTATAGACCTATATCAGTCATCATCAGTAATGTCCCAGCCTATAGACCTATATCAGTCATCATCAGTAATGTCCCAGCCTATAGACCTATATCAGTCATCAGTAATGTCCCAGCCTATAGACCTATATCAGTCATCATCAGTAATGTCCCAGCCTATAGACCTATATCAATCATCAGTAATGTCCCAGCCTATAGACCTATATCAATCATCAGTAATGTCCCAGCCTATAGACCTATATCAGTCATCATCAGTAATGTCCCAGCCTATAGACCTATATCAATCATCAGTAATGTCCCAGCCTATAGACCTATATCAGTCATCATCAGTAATGTCCCAGCCTATAGACCTATATCAGTCATCAACAGTAATGTCCCAGCCTATAGACCTATATCAGTCATCAACAGTAATGTCCCAGTCTATAGATCTATATAGATCTATTCCTCCTTTAATGACGTGTCCCATGAGACCTCTGTGCTCTAGGATTCCTCCTAATAAATGCGTGTCCCATGAGACCTCCGTGCTCTAGTTCATCAAATAAATGTTTCCCTATGAGACCTCCGTGCTCTAGGATTCCTCCTAATAAATGTGTCCCATGAGACCTCCGTGCATCTAGTAATTCCTCCTAATAAATGCAGTGTCCCATGAGACCCAGCTAGACCTAGGTTCCTCCTAATAAAGACGTGTACTATGAGACCTCCGTGCTCTAGGATTCCTCCTTTAATGACGTGTCCCATGAGACCTCCGTGCTCTAGGATTCCTCCTAATAAAGACGTGTACTATGAGACCTCCGTGCTCTAGGATTCCTCCTTTAATGACGTGTCCCATGAGACCTCCGTGCTCTAGGATTCCTCCTAATAAAGACGTGTCCCATGAGACCTCCGTGCTCTAGGATTCCTCCTAATAATGACGTGTCCCATGAGACCTCTGTGCTCTAGGATTCCTCCTTTAAAGACGTGTCCCATGACACCTCCGTGCTCTAGGATTCGTCCTTTACTGACCTCTACCATGAGACCTCCGTGCTCTAGGATTCCTCCTTTAATGAAGTGTCCCATGAGACCTCCGTGCTCTAGGATTCCTCCTAATAAAGACGTGTCCCATGAGACCTCCGTGCTCTAGGATTCCTCCTTTAATGGCCTGTACTATGAGACCTCCGTGCTCTAGGATTCCTCCTAATAAAGACGTGTACTATGAGACCTCCGTGCTCTAGGATTCCTCCTAATAAAGGCGTGCCCCATGAGACCTCTGTGCTCTAGGATTCCTCCTAATAAAGACGTGTACCATGAGACCTCCGTGCTCTAGGATTCCTCCTTTAATGAAGTGTCCCATGAGACCTCCGTGCTCTAGGATTCCTCCTAATAAAGACGTGTACCATGAGACCTCCGTGCTCTAGGATTCCTCCTTTAATGAAGTGTCCCATGAGACCTCCGTGCTCTAGGATTCCTCCTAATAAAGACGTGTCCCATGAGACCTCCGTGCTCTAGGATTCCTCCTTTAATGAAGTGTCCATGAGACCTCCGTGCTCTAGGATTCCTCCTAATAAAGGCGTGCCCCATGAGACCTCCGTGCTCTAGGATTCCTCCTAATAAAGGCGTGTCCCATGAGACCTCCGTGCTCTAGGATTCCTCCTTTAATGAAGTTTCCCATGAGACCTCCGTGCTCTAGGATTCCTCCTAATAAAGACGTGTCCCATGAGACCTCCGTGCTCTAGGATTCCTCCTAATAAAGGCGTGTACCATGAGACCTCCGTGCTCTAGGATTCCTCCTAATAAAGGCGTGCCCCATGAGACCTCCGTGCTCTAGGATTCCTCCTAATAAAGGCGTGTACCATGAGTACTGTGACTAGAAATGCATCTTTTCACATAAAATAAGCTTCTCTAAACATTAAAAGCATCTTTAAACATGTATTACCATTTATAATGTATGTTGTTCTAACAGGGTTTGTGTATATTGTTAGTTTCTTCATCAGTACAGGTTTTGTGTATATTGTTAGTTTCTTCATCAGTACAGGTTTTGTGTATATTGTTAGTTTCTTCATCAGTACAGGGTTTGTGTATATTGTTAGTTTCTTCATCAGTACAGGGTTTGTGTATATTGTTAGTTTCTTCATCAGTACAGGGTTTGTGTATATTGTTAGTTTCTTCATCAGTACAGGGTTTGTGTATATTGTTCCTGTTTCTTCATCAGTACAGGGTTTGTGTATATTGTTAGTTTCTTCATCAGTACAGGGTTTGTGTATATTGTTAGTTTCTTCATCAGTACAGGGTTTGTGTATATTGTTAGTTTCTTCATCAGTACAGGGTTTGTGTATATTGTTAGTTTCTTCATCAGTACATGCTCTGTAATCCAGGGGGGGTTATTTGAAGGTATATTATGTATATTGGTGATTTAGTCTCCCTCGGCAGATGGGGGGGTTATTTGAAGGTATATTACGTATATTGGTGATTTAGTCTCCCTCGGCAGATGGGGGGGTTATTTGAAGGTATATTACGTATATTGGTGATTTAGTCTCCCTCGGCAGATGGGGGGGTTATTTGAAGGTATATTACGTATATTGGTGATTTAGTCTCCCTCGGCATATGGGGGTTACGTCCCATTTGAACAACAACGTTCCGTCATACACACTCAGGGTCTGGAAGTTCTGATACTGGTTGATGGGGACGGAAGCCTGAAGGATTGTCATCGTTATTGTTGGAACGCCCCCCTTTTTTTTTTGTATATAAACTCTTTTTTTAATTGGAACGTTGAAAGTCAGATCAGCACAAGGGGTCAAGGACTTCTAAAAGACAACTTCTGGTTTCAAATGAACAGGCCTCTCCGTTATCAGCTAATTAACTGATTTCAAGATAGCAGCATAATCACCTTTTCTTTTTTTTTGTCTCCATTTGTTAGTTTATTTCATTTTTTGTTTCTAGTCATTACCATATTTTAATGACAAATAATGTGGGGGCGCCCGTGCGCGCACACAGAGTTGATTTAAGGAACGTGTGTGGTAAGGTTGATCCAGTTTACTCTGTGGTTTCTGTCTTACTTTGTCCCCCTCGTCAAGGCCTTGACAGACACGGGCTCAGAGAAGTATATGGAGGTATGGTGTCTAACGTGCATCATGTCTAGGTAATGGTGTGAGACTAACCACGAGCTCAGAGAAGTATATGGAGGTATGGTGTCTAACGTGCATCATGTCTAGGTAATGGTGTGAGACTAACCACGAGCTCAGAGAAGTATATGGAGGTATGGTGTCTAACGTGCATCATGTCTAGGTAATGGTGTGAGACTAACCACGAGCTCAGAGAAGTATATGGAGGTATGGTGTCTTAACGTGCATCATGTCTAGGTAATGGTGTGAGACTAACCACGAGCTCAGAGAAGTATATGGAGGTATGGTGTCTAACGTGCATCATGTCTAGGTAATGGTGTGAGACTAACCACGAGCTCAGAGAAGTATAGTGTCTAACGTGCATCATGTCTAGGTAATGGTGTGAGACTAACCACGAGCTCAGAGAAGTATATGGAGGTATGGTGTCTAACGTGCATCATGTCTAGGTAATGGTGTGAGA
This sequence comes from Oncorhynchus keta, assembly GCF_023373465.1. Lineage (NCBI taxonomy): Eukaryota > Metazoa > Chordata > Actinopteri > Salmoniformes > Salmonidae > Oncorhynchus > Oncorhynchus keta. The sequence goes on along the minus strand of NW_026290294.1, from coordinate 52,802 downwards.
CTAACCACGAGCTCAGAGAAGGATATGGAGGTATGGTGTCTAACGTGCATCATGTCTAGGTAATGGTGTGAGACTAACCACGAGCTCAGAGAAGGATATGGAGGTATGGTGTCTAACGTGCATCATGTCTAGGTAATGGTGTGAGACTAACCACGAGCTCAGAGAAGGATATGGAGGTATGGTGTCTAACGTGCATCATGTCTAGGTAATGGTGTGAGACTAACCACGAGCTCAGAGAAGGATATGGAGGTATGGTGTCTAACGTGCATCATGTCTAGGTAATGGTGTGAGACTAACCACGA
>NW_026290294.1:0-47500 GCF_023373465.1 Oncorhynchus keta | reverse complement strand
TGCCTAGGAGTATCTTGGGAGACTTGTCTCTCTGTTTCAGCCCAGAGTTCTGTATCAGTTGGACCGCATCACTCCCAGCCAGCTAGAGAAGTTTCTGGAGACCTGCAGGGACAAGTACATGCCTAGGTGGTCAGTATCTTGGGAGACTGTGGTTAGCTCACCAAGCTCACAGATATCTTTGGAGACTTGTGTTGGAAGCTCCCCCAAAGCTAATGCCTAGGAGTATCTTGGGAGACTTGTGTTGAACCCCAAGCTAATGCCTAGGAGTATCTTGGGAGACTTGTGTTGAACCCCAAGCTAATGCCTAGGTATGTATCTTGGGAGACTTGTGTTGAACCCCAAGCTAATGCCTAGGAGTATCTTGGGAGACTTGTGTTGAATCCCCAAGCTAATGCCTAGGAGTATCTTGGGAGACTTGTGTTAGATTCCCAAGCTAATGCCTAGGAGTATCTTGGGAGACTTGTGTTAGCTCCCCAAGCTAATGCCTAGGAGTATCTTGGGAGACTTGTGTTGAACCCCAAGCTAATGCCTAGGAGTATCTTGGGAGACTTGTGTTAGCTTCCCAAGCTAATGCCTAGGAGTATCTTGGGAGACTTGTGTTAGATCCCCAAGCTAATGCCTAGGAGTATCTTGGGAGACTTGTGTTAGCTCCCAAGCTAATGCCTAGGAGTATCTTGGGAGACTTGTGTTAGCTCCCCAAGTTAATGCTTAGTCCTTTAGCTCAGCGGGTCAACCCAGGTTTGAACCCCCGGTAGGTAACACTTTACCCATTCATCCTACATGTCTGTGTCCCCAGAGCTCAGATGGAGCCGGGCTCAGCAGTAGGAGCCCTGTGTGCCCAGAGCATTGGGGAGCCTGGCACCCAGATGACCCTGAAAACCTTCCACTTTGCTGGGGTAGCCTCCATGAACATCACCCTGGGGGTCCCGCGCATCAAGGAGATCATCAACGCCTCCAAGAACATCAGGTGGGTCGGGGGTCAAAGCCCTTATCAAGCTACTTTTTAAATGGCTTTAGGACCGGAGGAGTCAGATCTGAGCCTGGGGGTCCAGAGTACTGCTGGTTTGCTGTTCTAAATGATACTTAATTGTACCCGCCTGGTGTCCCAAGTCTAAATCAGTGTTTGATTAGAGAGGAAGAATGAAAATCAGCCGTGGAACTGGTTTAGGATGGTCAGTCAACATCAGATGTGAGTCAGAGCTGGACTTGGAGAAGTCTCTGTTAATCCTCTCACTTTTCTCTCCAGACTACTATAGTAGAAGGATCATGAAGGCTTGCTCATTGTTACAAGTTACTAGGAGAAGTTCAGATTCAATCAATTTCACCCTGAAGCATAAAACCTAAAAACAGATAGTTTTCGTCCAAATAATTCCTTGTCTTCCTGACTGAACAGGAATACGGCTGAATCCCAAATGGCATCCTATTCCTTATATAGTGCACTACTTTTGACCAGAGCCCTGTATCGGGAATAGGGTGCTGTTTGGACCCCGCCGGGGTCCTTCAGAGCGGACCGCCGGGCGCCGTGTTCCATTAGCTCTGATTGGTGTCTGCTTCTACATGACCAGACAGCCAAGGAGGTTCTTCCAATCACAGTGTCCAACTGTTCCCCCCGTCAGACGGTAGTTATTCTGCTCCGTGTCCTAATCACACGGCCCTGGAGAGAATCCTGGAGGAGGATCGAATACACCTTCGGAGCGGAGGGAGGGAGAGGGAGGGAGAGCAGAAGAGCGAGGGAGGGAGAGCAGAAGAGCGAGGGAGGGAGAGCAGAAGAGCGAGGGAGGGAGAGCAGAAGAGCGAGGGAGGGAGAGCAGAAGAGCGAGGGAGGGAGAGCAGAAGAGCGAGGGAGGGAGAGCAGAAGAGCGAGGGAGGGAGAGCAGAAGAGCGAGGGAGGGAGAGCAGAAGAGCGAGGGAGGGAGAGCAGAAGAGGAGGGGGAGGGAGGGAGAGCAGAAGAGCGAGGGAGGGAGAGCAGAAGAGCGAGGGAGGGAGGGAGAGCAGAAGAGCGAGGGAGGGAGGGAGAGCAGAAGAGCGAGGGAGGGAGAGGAAGAGCAGAAGAGCGAGGGGAAGAGGGAGCAGAGAGCGAGGGAGGGAGAGCAGAAGGGAGGGAGGGAGAGCAGAAGAGGGAGGAGGGAGGAGGGAGGGAGGGGTTCAGAGAGCGAGGGAGGGAGATATGCAGAGGGAGAGGGAGCAGAAGAGCTAGGGAGGGAGGGAGAGCAGAAGAGCTAGGGAGGGAGGGAGAGCAGAAGAGCGAGAGAGGGAGCAGAAGAGCGAGGGAGGGAGCAGAAGAGCGAGGGAGGGAGAGAGATACAGAGAGGGAGCAGAAGAGCGAGGGAGGGAGAGAGATACAGAGAGGGAGCAGAAGAGGGAGGGAGGGAGGGAGGGAGCAGAAGAGCGAGGGAGGGAGAGAGTGGCAGAAGAGCGAGGGAGGGAGAGATTCAGAGAGAGGGAGGAGAGGGAGAGAGAGGGAGCAGAAGAGCGAGGGAGGGAGAGATTCAGAGAGAGGGAGCAGAAGAGTGAGGGAGGGAGAGCGATACAGAGAGAGGGAGCAGAAGAGCAAGGGAGGGAGGGAGAGAGATTCAGAGAGAGGGAGCAGGAGAGCGAGGGGAGCGAGGGAAATGCAGAGATAAGAGGCTGAATCTCAAGCCAATTGCCTCGCCAAACAATGAGCAGTAGCCCATCCGTTTTAAATGCCACACTATTCAGAATGACACAAACCTTTTATTAAAGGGCTTCTGTTGTGTTCCCATCAGCACACCTATAATCAGCGCTCACTTGGATGTGGACGACGACGCAGACTTCGGCCGGTTGGTGAAAGGGAGGATTGAAAAGACCCTTCTGGGAGAGAGGTATTCCAGCTCCTGTAGCTATTCAGGGACACTGTCACCACTGTCAGTCTACCTAACAGGGACAATCTGTCACCACTGTCCAGGTCAATTTAACCCCTTTTTCTCCACAACATGTGCAAATGTAGAAGAGTAGGGAGGTAAAGGCAATAAATAGGCCATAGAGCGTTGGACTAGTAACCGGAAGGTTGCAAGTTCAAATCCCCGAGCTGACAAGGTACAAATCTGTCCCTGAACAGGCAGTTTAACCCACTGTTCCCAGGCCGTCATTGAAAATAAGAATTTGTTCTTAACTGACTTGCCTAGTTAAATAAAGCTAAAATTAAAAATAAAAAAATAGAGGTGAAAATAATTAGAACTTAGCATTAATACTGGAGTGATAGATGTGAGATGAAGTAAGAATGCTTGTGGATCACTATAATTCAGACCATGGTTCCATAGAATGCTGACAGGCTCTCACATTCAAATCAAATTGTATTTAGTCACATGCGCCGAGTACAACAGGTGTAGTAGTCCTTAGTGAAATGCTTACTTACAAGCTCTTAACCAACAATACAGTTTTTTAAGAAAATACCCCCAAAAAACTAAAGTAAGAGATAAGAATAACAAATCATTAAAGAGCAGCAGTAAATAACAATAGCGGGGGTATAAACAGGGGGTACCGGTACAGAGTCGATGTTCGGGGGCACCGGTGTCGAGGTAGTTGGGGTAATTATGTTCATGTAAGTAGAGTTATTAAAGTGACTATGCATAGATGATGACAGAGTAGCAGCAGCGTAGACGAGGGGGGGGGGACAATGCAAATAGTCTGGGTAGTCATTTGATTAGCTGTTCAGGAGTCTGATGGCTTGGGGGGTAGAAGCTGTTAAGAAGCCTTTTGGACCTAGACTCGGCGCTCCGGTACCACTTGTGGCGCGGTAGCAGAGAAACCAAGGCTAAAACAAGTCTAACTTAGCTGACTAAGTGCATTGATCAGTGTTTCAACTGTCACTTCAGTGTAGAAGTGGAGGATGTTGAGCTCTAATGAGAATTTCCTTCTGTAGTTTTTGGTGTAACCTGGCCTTTAGCCTGAGCTCCGCTAGCTGGCCTTTAGCCTGAGCTCCGCTAGCTGGCCTTTAGCTTGAGCTCCGCTAGCTGGCTGGCCTTTAGCCTGAGCTCCGCTAGCTGGCCTTTAGCTTGAGCTCCGCTAGCTGGCCTTTAGCTTGAGCTCCGCTAGCTGGCTGGCCTTTAGCCTGAGCTCCGCTAGCTGGCCTTTAGCTTGAGCTCCGCTAGCTGGCCTTTAGCCTGAGGCGGGCCTTTAGCCTGAGCTCCGCTAGCTAGCCTTTAGCTTGAGCTCCGCTAGCTGGCCTTTAGCCTGAGCTCCGCTAGCTGGCTGGCCTTTAGCCTGAGCTCCGCTAGCTGGCCTTTAGCCTGAGCTCCGCTAGCTGGCTGGCCTTTAGCCTGAGCTCCGCTAGCTGGCCTTTAGCCTGAGCTCCGCTAGCTGGCTGGCCTTTAGCCTGAGCTCCGCTAGCTAGCCTTTAGCCTGAGCTCCGCTAGCTGGCTGGCCTTTATTCCTGAGTTAGTCTTGAAACTAGCTGGCTGGCTTAGCCTGAGCTCCGCTTTGCCTTTTCAAAGTTTAGTGTAACTATTAGGATGGCATTTGGACTATATAATAATCTAGCAGAGGTTTTACCAAAAACAACCCTGTCATTTCAAATGTACAACAGATAACACTCAATTTGAAATACTGGCTGCTGCAAACACACTGTTTACTGTATACTTACTGTGTACTTGAAAAAAAACAACCCTGTCATTTCAAATGTACAACAGATAACACTCAATTTGAAATACTGGCTGCTGCAAACACACTGTTTACTGTATACTTACTGTGTACTTGAAAATAAAATAACACCGTTCTGCCATGGCAACAGACAATCAATGTTTGCCCTTTAAAATAACACCGTTCTACCATGGCAACAGACAATCAATGTTTGCCCTTTAAAATAACACCGTTCTGCCATGGCAACAGACAATCAATGTTTGCCCTTTAAAATAACACCGTTCTGCCATGGCAACAGACAATCAATGTTTGCCCTTTAAAATAACACCGTTCTGCCATGGCAACAGACAATCAATGTTTGCCCTTTAAAATAACACCGTTCTGCCATGGCAACAGACAATCAATGTTTGCCCTTTAAAATAACACCGTTCTGCCATGGCAACAGACAATCAATGTTTGCCCTTTAAAATAACACCGTTCTGCCATGGCAACAGACAATCAATGTTTGCCCTTTAAAATAACACCGTTCTACCATGGCAACAGACAATCAATGTTTGCCCTTTAAAATAACACCGTTCTGCCATGGCAACAGACAATCAATGTTTGCCCTTTAAAATAACACCGTTCTGCCATGGCAACAGACAATCAATGTTTGCCCTTTGACTTGTAAAACAATTGAATTTACGTATCAGACTCTTTCCCTGACAGATTTCAGAGTACATTGAAGAGGTGTTTCTGCCAGACGACTGTTTCATTCTGGTCAAGCTGTCACTGGAGAGGATCAGACTGCTACGACTAGAGGTACCAACATAGAAATACACTTGTTCTAGTCATTCTATGACCTGTTCCATTCATTCTATTGCTATATTATTCTGTGATATTCTATTCCTTATTTTTCCATGACTATTTTTATTCATTCTATTTCTATGTAACTATTCTGTTGACTTTTCTTTTCTTTTTTGTTCTATATGACTATTATATGCATTCTATATGACTTCTATTCATTCTATTTCTATATGACTTTCCTATTCTAATTCTATATGACTATTCTATTCATTCTATATGACGTGTATTCATTCTATTTCTATATGACTTTCCTATTCTAATTCTATATGACTATTCTATTCATTCTATATGACTTGTATTCATTCTATTTCTACATGACTTTCCTATTCTAATTCTATATGACTATTCTATTCATTCTATATGACTATTATATGCATTCTATATGACTTCTATTCATTCTATTTCTATATGACTTTCCTATTCTAATTCTATATGACTATTCTATTCATTCTATATGACTTGTATTCATTCTATTTCTACATGACTTTCCTATTCTAATTCTATATGACTATTCTATTCATTCTATATGACTTGTACATTCTATTTCTACTATGACTTTCCCCATTTCTATATGCCCTCTATTCATTCTATATGACTATCCTCTGCTAGATATGACCCCTATTCAGCTCTATATGACTATTCTATTCATTCTATATGACTTGTATTCATTCTATTTCTACATGACTTTCCTATTCTAATTCTATTTGACTATTCTATTCATTCTATTGACTACACTATATAACAAAAGTATGTGGACACCCCATCAAATGATTGGATTTGGCTATTTCAGCCACACCTGTTGCTAACAGGTGTATAAAATTGAGCACATATAATCTCCATAGACAAACTCTGGCAATAGAATGGCCTTACTGAAGAGCTCAGTGACTTTCAACGTGGCACTATCATAGGGTTCCACCTTTCCAACAAGTCAGTTTGTCATAGTTCTGCCCTGCTAGAGCTGCCCCCATGCCCTGCTAGAGCTGCCCCCATGCCCTGCTAGAGCCGCCCCCATGCCCTGCTAGAGCCGCCCCCATGCCCTGCTAGAGCCGCCCCCATGCCCTGCTAGAGCCGCCCCCATGCCCTGCTAGAGCCGCCCCCATGCCCTGCTGGAGCTGCCCCCATGCCCTGCTGGAGCTGCCCCCATGCCCTGCTAGAGCTGCCCCCATGCCCTGCTAGAGCTGCCCCCATGCCCTGCTAGAGCCGCCCCCATGCCCTGCTAGAGCTGCCCCCATGCCCTGCTAGAGCTGCCCCCATGCCCTGCTAGAGCTGCCCCCATGCCCTGCTAGAGCCGCCCCCATGCCCTGCTAGAGCCGCCCCCATGCCCTGCTAGAGCTGCCCCCATGCCCTGCTAGAGCTGCCCCCGGTCTACTTTAAGTGCTGTTATTGTGAAGTGGAAACGTCAAGGAGCAACAACTGCTCAGTCGCGAAGTGGCTGTCCTCGGTTGTAACACTCATTGCCGAGTTCCAAACTGCCTCTGGAAGCAACGTCAGCACAATAACTGTTCATGAAATGGGTTTCCGTGGGAAGGGCAGCCGCACACATGCCTAAGATCACCATGTGCAATGACAAGTGTCGCCTGGAGGGGTGTCAAGCTCGCCGCCATTGTAATTTGTAGCAGTGTAAAGGCGTTCTCTGGAGGGATGAATCACGCTTCACCAACTGGCAGTCTGACCGACGAATCTGGGTTTGGCGGATGCCGGGAAAACACTACCTACCTGAATGCATAGTGCCAACTGTAAAGTTTGGTGGAGTAGGAATAATGGTCTGGGGCTGTTTTTCATGGTTCGGGCCCCTTAGTTCCAGTGAAGGATAGACTTAACAGTACAGCATACAATGACATTCTAGACCATTCTATGCTTCCAACTTTGTGGCAGCAGTTTGGGGAAGGCCCGTAGTTCCATCTAACCAACTCACTGTAGAGAAGCCTGAGATGTTTGACTGTTCAACTGTGTGTGCATGTCTCTCTCTCTCGTTCTCTGCTCTCTTTCTCTCTCTCGTTCTCTGCTCTCTTTCTCTCTCTCGTTCTCTGCTCTCTTTCTCTCTCTCGTTCTCTGCTCTATTTCTCTCTCTCGTTCTCTGCTCTCTTTCTCTCTCTCGTTCTCTGCTCTCTTTCTCTCTCTCGTTCTCTGCTCTATTTCTCTCTCTCGTTCTCTGCTCTCTTTCTCTCTCTCGTTCTCTGCTCTCTCGTTCTCTACTCCCTTTCTCTCATTCTCTGCTCTCTTTCTCTCTCTGCTCTCTTTCTCTCTCTCGTTCTCTCGTTCTCTGCTCTCTCATTCTCTGACTCTTATGTATTTCTGTCTGTGTCTCTCCCCAGGTGAATGCAGAGACAGTCCGCTACTCTATCTGCATGTCTAAGCTGAGAGTGAAGCCTGGAGACATAGCTGTACACGGGGAGGCAGTGGTCTGTGTATCTCCCAGGGAAAACAGCAAGAGCTCCATGTACTACGTCCTCCAGTCTCTAAAGGATAACCTGCCCAAGGTAAGAGTAACGCCGTGTCCCAAATGGCACCCTATTCAGCCCACTGCTATTGACCAGGGCCCGTATTCCCTATATATAGTGAACCACTTTTGACTGGGGCTCTGGTCTAAAGTGTTGAACTAAAAACGTTAATCTTGTGTCAGTCTTCAGGCAGGTCTCACCATGGATTATTTTAGTGAATTGTTTCTTTCATCATATAAACAGGGGCTTTATGATTAGAAATGTATAGAATTCACCAGGGTGGTAATGCTGCCAAGCCTCTGTACAGTTCATTATAGTGTGTCCCCTCTCTCCTCCCTCTCTCTCATCTCTCCTTTCCTCCCTCTCTCTGTCCCCTCTCTGCTCCCTCTCTCTGTCCCCTCTCTCCTCCCTCTTTCTGTCTCCTCCCTCTCTCTCATCTCTCCTTTCTTCCCTCTCTCTGTCCCCTCTCTTTCCTCCCTTTCTCTGTCTCCTCCCTCTCTCTGTCCCCTCTCTCCTTTCCTCCCTCTGTCCCCTCTCTTTCCTCACTCTCTCTGTCTCCTCCCTCTCTCTGTCTCCTCTCTCCTCCCTATCTCGGTCTCCTCTCTCCTCCCTCTCTCTCTCTTCTCTCCTCCCTCTCTCTGTCCACTCTCTCCTCCCTCTCTCTGTCTCCTCCCTCTCTCTCATCTCTCCTTTCCTCCCTCTTTCTGTCCCCTCTCTCCTCCCTCTCTCTGTCCCCTCTCTTTCCTCACTTTCTCTCTCTCCTCCCTCTCTCTGTCTCCTCTCTCCTCCCTCTCTCTGTCTCTATCTCCTCTCTCTCGGTCTCCTCCCTCTCTCTCATCTCTCCTTTCCTCCCTCTCTCTGTCCCCTCTCCTCCCTCTCTCTGTCCCCTCTCTCCTCCCTCTCTCGGTCCCCTCTCTCCTCCCTCTCTCCTTTCCTCCCTCCCTCCCTCTCTCTGTCCCCTTTCTCCTCCCTCTCTCTGTCCCCTCTCTCTCCTCCCTCTCTCCTTTCCTCCCTCTCTCTCCTCCCTCTCTCTGTCCCCTCTCTCTCCTCCCTCTCTCTGTCCCCTCTCTCTGTCTCTGTGGTGTTACTAGGTGGTGGTACAGGGTATCCCTGAGGTCTCCAGAGCTGTCATTCACATCGACGAGCAGACCGGCAAGAACAAGTACAAGCTGCTGGTTGAGGGAGACAACCTACGCAGTGTCATGGCAACCCACGGTGTCAACGGCAACAGAACCACCTCAAACAACACCTATGAGGTAACTAGACTGTAGAAGCCCCTCCTCCAATAACAAACGGCAACATATTATCGGCCCATTCATTGGTCGAATTTCAAATGGTCATCTCATTGATTGGCCTGAACCAATTCTCTCTATGACAGCTGTTGTTGTAAAAGAGGGGCTTTGTTAAATAAATTAATTGATTGAATTCCCCAATGCGTCTGTGCCGAGAACCAACTGACTGTTCTCTCCTCCAGAACGATCTACTTTCCCCGCGGCGGGGATCCTAGTTTGATCCCAGCATGAGCCTTAAGCATTTCTGTTCCGTCTGCTCTGTCTCCCTACTGCTCCTCCTATCCTCCCATGTAATTATTCATACAAACATCAGTTTGGAATTCTAGTCTCCTTTAAACAGAATCGACTGATTGTCTCTCTGTTTCCCAGGTTGAGAAGACGATTGGTATCGAGGCTGCTAGGTCCACCATCATCAATGAGATCCAGTACACCATGGTGAACCACGGCATGAGCATCGACAGGCGACACGTCATGCTCCTGGCTGACCTCATGTCCTATAAGGTCGGTGAAAAGATGGAGAATGTTTTTATTGAAAGACGAATAATAATGAGTGAGGTTTTTTTTGTTTTGTGACGACAGATGAAGTCCTCTGTTTGCAGTTTAGATGCAGCAGGGTTGCAAAATTCCTGGAACTTTTAATACATTTCCTGGTTTTCCCGAAATCCTGGTTAGAGGATTCCCGTAATAAATCATGCAACCAGGATTTCTGGGAAAACTGGGAATTTATTGAAAGTTCCCAGAATGTTGCTAACCTGTGCAGGCCTACTCTCAGCTAATGTCATATTTTACATGTGTTTTCCATTGAAATACAGTACCAGTCAAAAGTTTAGACACCTGCCTCCCGAGTGGTGCAAGCAGTCTAAGACACTGCATCGCAGTGCTAGCTGTGTCATTACAGATCCTGGTTCGACTCCAGGCTGTGTCGAGAGACCCATTAGTGACCGGGAGACCCATGAGGCGGCGCACAATTGGCCCAGCGTCGTCCGGGTTGGGGGAGGGTTTGGCCGGCAGGGATGTCCTTGTCCCATCGCCCTCTAGCGACTCCTGTGGCGAGCCGGGCGCAGTGCACGCAGACACGGTTGCCAGGTTTACGGTGTTTCCTCCGACACATTGGTGCAAGCTGGCTTCCGGGGTTAAGCTGGCATTGTGTCGAGAAGCAGTGCCTCAGCGATGGTACAAGACTGTAGCTACCAATTGGATGTCACAAAATTGTGGAGAAAAAGGGTGTAAAAATATATATATATTAAAAACACTAAAAAACTTTAGAAAATACATTATGTTTGGACACCTACTCATTGAATGATTCTTATTTGTACTATATTCTACATTGTAGAATAATACTGAAGACGTCAAAACTATGAAATAACACATATGGAATCATGAAGTAACCAAAAAACTGTTAATCAAATTATATTTTATGTTTGAGATTCTTCGAAGTAGCCACCCTTTGCCTTGATGACAGCTTTGCACATTCTTGTTATTCTCTTAACCAGCTTCATGAGGTAGTCACCTGGAATGCATTTCAATTAACAGGTGTGCCTTGTTAACAGTTAATTTGTGGAATTTCTTTCCTTAGTGCATTTGAGCCAATCAGTTGTGTTGTAATATATAATAATAATAATAATAATAAATAAATATATGCCATTTAGCAGACGCTTTTATCCAAAGCGACTTACAGTCATGTGTGCATACATTCTACGTATGGGTGGTCCCGGGAATCGAACACACTACCCTGGCATTACAAGCGCCATGCTCTACCAACTGTGCTACAGAAGACAAGATAGGGGTGGTATACAGAAGATAGGTCTATTTGGTAAAATACCAAGTCCATGTTATGTCAAGAACAGCTCAAATAAGCACATTACTTTAAGACAGGTTATTCAATCTCAAAAATTTCAAGAACTTTTAAAGTTTCTTCAAGTGCAGCCACGGAAACCATCAAGTGCTATGATGAAACTGTCTCTCACGAGGACCGCCACAAGAAAGGAAGACCCAGAGTCACGTCTGCTGCAGAGGATAAGTTCATTAGAGTTACCAGCCTCAGAAATTGCAGCCCAAATAAATGCTTCACAGAGTTCAAGTAACTGAACAATAAATTATCTAGCAACAGCTCTGGTGGACATTCCTGCAGTTTGCATGCCAATCTCATGCTCCCTCAAAACTTGAAACATCTGTGGCATTGTGTTGTGTAACAAAACTGCACTTTTATTGTCCCCAGCACAAGGTGCACCTGTGTGTAATGATCATGCTGTTTAATCAGCTTCTTGATATGCCACACCTGTCAGTTGGATGGATTATCTTGGCAAAGGAGAAATGCTCACTAACAGGGATATAAACAAATTTGTACACAAAATTTGAGAGAAATATGCATTTTGTCCTTATGAAACATTTCTGGGATATTTTAATTCAGTTTGGGACACATGGGACCAACACTTTACACGTTGCGTTTATATTTTTGTTCAGTATATTTTTTTAACGAATACAATTGCTCAAGAAAATGATTTTGTTTAATAAAAACAAAATCTCTGTATGTGATAGGATACAATATGTATAATAAAGTATGTAATGGGTTTTAAGTAATAGGGTTATGCAATATGATAATGTAATATGATTGTGTAATATGCTTATGTGCTACGGTAATAGAAAATAGGGTTATGCAATTGGATAATGTGATAGGATAATGTAATAGTGATATGAAACAGGATAATGTAATACGATAATGTGGTAGCATAATGTGATACGGATATGCAATAGGATAATGTAATATGATAATATATAAGGTTATGCAATAATGATAATGTAATAGTGATATGAAACAGGATGATGTAATACGATGATATGGTAGAATAATGTAATATGATAATATATAAGGTTATGCAATAGGATAATGTAATACGGTAATGTGGTAGCATAATGTGATACGGATATGCAATAGGATAATGTAATATGATAATATATAAGGTTATGCAATAGGATAATGTAATAGTGATATGAAACAGGATAATGTGGTAGAATAATGTGATACGGATATGCAATAGGATAATGTAATGTGATAATATATAGGGTTATGCAATAGGATAATGTAATATGATAATATATAGGGTTATGCAATAGGATAATGTAATATGATAATATATAGGGTTATGCAATAGGATAATGTAATACGATAATATATAAGGTTATGCAATAAGGATAATGTGATACGGATATGCAATAGGATAATGTAATATGCTAATATATAGGGTTATGCAATAAGGATAATGTGATACGGATATGCAATAGGATAATGTAATGTGATAATATATAGGGTTATGCAATATGATAATGTAATATGATAATATATAAGGTTATGCAATAGGATAATGTAATACGGTAATGTGGTAGCATAATGTGATACGGATATGCAATAGGATAATGTAATATGATAATATATAAGGTTATGCAATAGGATAATGTAATAGTGATATGAAACAGGATAATGTGGTAGAATAATGGGATACGGATATGCAATAGGATAATGTAATATGATAATATATAGGGTTATGCAATAGGATAATGTAATATGATGATATATAGGGTTATGCAATAGGATAAGGTAATATGATAATATATAAGGTTATGCAATGAGGATAATGTGATACGGATATGCAATAGGATAATGTAATATGCTAATATATAGGGTTATGCAATATGATAATGTGGTAGCATAATGAAATATGCTAATATATAGGGTTATGCAATAAGGATAATGTGATACGGATATGCAATAGGATAATGTAATGTGATAATATATAGGGTTATGCAATATGACAATATATAAGGTTATGCAATATGATAATGTAATATGATAATGTGGTAGCATAATGTAATAGGATAATATATAAGGTTATGCAATAGGATAATGTAATATGATAATGTGGTAGCATAATGTAATATGATAATATATAGGGTTATGCAATAGGATAATGTAATATGATAATATATAGGGTTATGCAATAAGGATAATGTGATACGGATATACAATAGGATAGTGTAATATGATAATATATGCAATAGGATAATGTAATAGGATAATATATAAGGTTATGCAATAGGATAGTGTAATATGATAATATATAGGGTTATGCAATAGGATAATGTAATATGATAATATATAGGGTTATGCAATAAGGACAATATAATGTAATACGATAATGTGGTAGAATAATGTAATATGATAATATATAGGGTTATGCAATAATGATAATGTAATAGTGATATGAAACAGGGTAATGTAATACGATAATATGGTAGAGTAATGTAATATGATAACATATAGGGTTATGCAATAGGATAATGTAATATGATAACATATAGGGTTATGCAATAGGATGATGTAATATGATAATATATAGGGTTATGCAATAAGGATAATGTAATACGATAATATATAGGGTTATGCAACAAGGATAATGTAATATGATAATATATAGGGTTATGCAGTAGGATAATGTAATATGATAATATATAAGGTTATGCAATATGATAACGTAATATGATAATATCTAGGGTTATGCAATAGGATAATGTAATATGATAATATATAGGGTTATGCAATAAGGATAATGTATTTTCCATCCATAGGGTGAGATCCTGGGTATCACCCGGTTTGGCCTGGCTAAGATGAAGGAGAGCGTGTTGATGCTGGCGTCCTTCGAGAAAACTGCCGACCATCTCTTTGACGCTGCGTACTTTGGTCAGAAGGACTCGGTCTGTGGTGAGTTTCAGGCTTCCTCTTACTGTAGCAGAGTCACAGAAATACAGCTGCTCGATAACAGAGAATAAACTGGCTTTTTGTTGTCTAAAAAAAAACATCTGTCCTTTCCACAACTTCTCTCATTCGTTGCACTGATCTGACATTAATTAGCCACCTGTCAAGTGTTTTCACTTCAGATGAAATGGGGAGGAGACTGAAGAGCGGTCGGATTTCCAGCCATTGAGAAAGAAATCCCAGACACGGCTGATTGAGCGCAATCTCTCTGTCTCCTCTGGTTCCAGGTGTATCTGTCTCCTCTGGTTCCAGGTCTATCTGAATCTCTCTGTCTCCTCTGGTTCCAGGTGTATCTGAATCTCTCTGTCTCCTCTGGTTCCAGGTCTATCTGAATCTCTCTGTCTCCTCTGGTTCCAGGTGTATCTGAATCTCTCTGTCTCCTCTGGTTCCAGGTGTATCTGAATCTCTCTTGTCTCCTCTGGTTCCAGGTGTATCTGAATCTCTCCGTCTCCTGGTTCCAGGTGTATCTGAATCTCTCTGTCTCCTCTGGTTCCAGGTGTATCTGAATCTCTCTGTCTCCTCTGGTTCCAGGTGTATCTGAATCTCTCTGTCTCCTCTGGTTCCAGGTGTATCTGAATCTCTCTGTCTCCTCTGGTTCCAGGTGTATCTGAATCTCTCTGTCTCCTCTGGTTCCAGGTGTATCTGAATCTCTGTCTCCTCTGGTTCCAGGTGTATCTGAATCTCTGTCTCCTCTGGTTCCAGGTGTATCTGAATCTCTCTGTCTCCTGGTTCCAGGTGTATCTGTCTCCTCTGGTTCCAGGTCTATCTGAATCTCTCTTGTCTCCTCTGGTTCCAGGTGTATCTGTCTCTGTCTCCTCTGGTTCCAATCTCTCTGTCTCCTCTGGTTCCAGGTCTATCACAAGGCTGATAAGGACTGTCTCCCTGGTTCCAGGTGTATCTGAATCCTCTGTCTCCCCTTGGTTCCAGGTGAACCCAGGGCTCGTGTCTGTCCCTGTAGAACCCAGGGCTCTTGTCTGTCCCAGTAGAACCCAGGGCTGTATCTGAGAAAAACCTCTCGTGTCTGTCCCAGTTCCAGGTGTGTCTGTCCCAGAAAAACCCTGGGCTCTGTCTGTCCCAGTCCCCTCTGGTTCCAGGTCTAATAATGTAAAATAATATGGTCATTTAGTAGATGCTCTAATCCAAAGGCACCTACAGTTACATAGTGGCACATCTGCAGTATATGTGGCCATCTGGTTCCAGGTCAATCCCAAACCCTCTGTACCTCTGGTTCTCAGGTATATCTTATTTTGCTCCTCTGGTTCCAGGTGTATCTTTGAATCTCTGTGTGTGTGGTTCCAGGTGGTATCTGAATCTCTGTCTCCTCTGGTTCCAGGTGTGTCTGAATCTCTGTGGTGTTCCTCTGGTTCCAGGTGTGTCTGATGGAGCTGTCTCCTGGGTTCCAGGTTAAAGTGAAGCTTTTTGGTTCCAGGTGTATCTCTCCTCTGAATCTTCATACAACATCTTCCTTTCTGTTTATTGTGTTATTTTATACCACTGCTTCTAATTCACAGGACTACAGGTGAGAGAGAAGTGCCTGTCAAAACGTCTCCAGCTCTTCCACAATGGAACACGGACGTTCCCCTGTTGTTTTATGTGTTTAGTGGTGGCCTCGTGTTAATAACTCTCTTTATTATGTTCCTCTGTTTCCCCCACGCTTCCCCTTTCTGAACTGACAATAAAGTGACGCTGGAAAGAGTGACGCGGTGAAGTCACTGATTTGATTAGAACATTCACTGGCTGAAAGGAGCCTGTTCCCAGGTCTGTAGAGCCTGTTCCCAGGTCTGTAGAGCCTGTTCCCAGGTCTGTAGAGCCTGTTCCCAGGTCTGTAGAGCCTGTTCCCAGGTCTGTCGAGCCTGTTCCCAGGTCTG
Organism: Oncorhynchus keta; assembly: GCF_023373465.1. Classification (NCBI taxonomy): domain Eukaryota; kingdom Metazoa; phylum Chordata; class Actinopteri; order Salmoniformes; family Salmonidae; genus Oncorhynchus; species Oncorhynchus keta. The sequence continues at coordinate 31,643 of NW_026290294.1, read as the reverse complement.
TAGAGCCTGTTCCCAGGTCTGTAGAGCCTGTTCCCATCTAACCCTGGGCTTGAGTCTGTTCCCAGGTATGTGCTGATGCTGGCTAGGAGCCTGTTCCCAGGTCTGAACCCTGGCCTGTTCCCAGGTCTGTCCCAGACCTGTTCCCAGGTCTGTAAAATATTTTGCTTGATGCTGGTAAGGAGCTTTGTGTCCCAGGTCTGTAGGCCTGTTCCCAGGTCTGTGTAGCCTGTTCCCAGGTCTGTAAGGTGTGTGGGTGTGATGCTGGAGCCTGTTCCCAAAGGAGCCTGTTCCCAGGTCCTGTTCCCAGATCTGAGCCTGTGTTTTCTCTCCGGCTTCACAAAAACATCTTCTTTCTGTCCAGGTCTGGAATCAGAGCCTGTTCCCAGGTCTGTAAAACTGATCTGTGTTGTTTTATCCATTAACTCTCTTTATTATGTTCCTCTGTTTATTTTGTATCTGTGTGTGATGCTGGGCTTTGGGCCTGTTCCCAGGTCTGTAGAGCTGTTCCCAGGTGTGTGTGTCCTGTTTGGTCTGTGAGCCTGTTCCCAGGTCTGTATATGTGTTGATGGAGCTGGAAGGAGCCTGTTCCCAGGTCTGTAGAGCCTGTTCCCAGGTCTGTAGAGCCTGTTCCCAGGTCTGTAGAGCCTGTTCCCAGGTCTGTAGAGCCTGTTCCCAGGTCTGTAAGGTATGTGCTTGAGCCAACTCTTCTGACTGTCATTGACACACAGCTTTGTTATGCCATTCATGTTTGGTGTGACACTGATTTGAACGACCTTGAGAGGACTTGGCTGAAGCACAGAGCCATCTGGAGCCTGGTTACAATGAACCCTGTGTATACTATGTTGATAGCCTTGGATGGCCAGGCTTCTCTCCTGTTGCTTCTTAAGGTGAGGTTTACTATATGGTGACTGTTCTCTAAAACCTCAATCAAATTGGCTTTTTGTGTTTACTGCTTGGCTTGGATTGGGGGTTTTCTCAGTGTTTAAAACATCCCTCTACTGTAGGTATGGGGTCTGTAATTCTCTTTAGAGCCTGTTCCCAACATCCTGTTTGTAAATGTGCTTGAGCCAAAACATCCCTCTACTGTCATTATGATTTGTTATGTTTAATTCATGTTTGGTGTCACTGGTTGAAATCCTCTACTGGAGCCTGTTCCACAGGTCTGGAGCCTGGGTTTCAAAATCCCTGTACTGTATCCCATGTTGATGCCTTTCCCATGGTTTAGGCATCCCTCTACTGTAGGTATGATGTCTTTATGGTTTAGGTCCCTTAGCTGTTCCCATGGTGACTGTTCCCAGGTTCTGTAAAACATCCCAGGTACTGTAAATATGTGTCTTTATGGTTTAAAACATCCCTCTACTGTAGGTATGATGTCTTTCCCAGGTTTAAAACATCCCTCTACTGTAGGTATGGATGTCTTTATGGTTTCAAACATCCCTCTACTGTAGGTATGATGTCTTTATGGTTTAAAACATCCCTCTACTGTAGTAATTATGTAAGGTATGTCTTTATGGTTTAAAACATCCCTCTGACTGTAGGTATGATGTCTTTATGGTTTGTTATCCCTCTACTGTAGGTATGATGTCTTCATGGTTTAAAACATCCCTCTACTGTAGGTATGATGTCTTCATGGTTTAAAAATCCCTCTATACTAGGTATGATGTCTTGGATGGTTTCAAACATCCCTCTACTGTAGGTATGATGTCTTCATGGTTTAAAACATCCCTCTACTGTAGGTATGATGTCTTTATGGTTTAAAACATCCCTCTACTGTAGGTATGATGTCTTTATGGTTTAAAACATCCCTCTACTGTAGGTATGATGTCTTTATGGTTTAAAACATCCCTCTACTGTAGGTATGGATGTCTTTATGGTTTAAAACATCCCTCTACTGTAGGTATGATGTCTTTATGGTTTAAAACATCCCTCTACTGTAGGTATGGATGTCTTTATGGTTTAAAACATCCCTCTACTGTAGGTATGGATGTCTTTATGGTTTAAAACATCCCTCTACTGTAGGTATGGATTAAAACATCCCTCTACTGTAATTATGGATGTCTTTATGGTTTAAAACATCCCTCTACTGTAATTATGGATGTCTTCATGGTTTAAAACATCCCTCTACTGTAGGTATGATGTCTTTATGGTTTAAAACATCCCTCTACTGTAGGTATGATGTCTTTATGGTTTAAAACATCCCTCTACTGTAGGTATGATGTCTTTATGGTTTAAAACATCCCTCTACTGTAGGTATGATGTCTTTATGGTTTAAAACATCCCTCTACTGTAGGTATGATGTCTTCATGGTTTAAAACATCCCTCTACTGTTGGTATGGATGAGTCTTTATGGTTTATATGTGTTATTTAAAACCTCTTAAATGTAAATCATTGTAATCTATCTAATCCCCAGAAGTAAGGATTCATCATGAGTGTCATAAACAATAACTAGTAATCCTGCATACTCCAAGGTTAAAATCTCACCCTCCAGGTAAAAATAGTTATAAATTGCAGAGGTGTAGTCACTTTCGAGGACACAAGTACACAGGACAATATGATGAAAATATTAAATATCTTACGATGTATTTACGAATCAACAAAACTGTATATATCCGGCTTGAAATGACTTATATTTCTTCTAAATACAGTATAATCAATTTATAAAAGGACTGACTATAATATTTCACCCTCCTTATAACTGCAAAATGCATATGTGAATATTTAGTTTTAGAGAAAATGTGATTGTTTCTTGATCAAAACATATGACATCACTGTGAATGTCTCACAGAGCTCTAGCATGGCTTCCTGAACTCTGAGGAACTCGCCTTTCATATCATATTCATCTTATCCTTCTATGACAAATCATTGTATTATTTTTGATTACTGGCTATAAATCGATCCCTGAGGGACATCACTGCTTCACACAGGCAGAAGAGACATACTCCTGTGTCTGTGAGAATCAGGGCTACCACTCAATGCAAGCCATTTCCATCTACAGTCCACAGACCAATTTAGACTTGGAAATATCGGTTAGAACAGTTACCAGAACCACACAGGTTACCAGAACCACACGGGTTACCAGTACCACACAGGTTACCAGTCTGGTTACCAGTTACAGTTACCAGTTACAGGTTACCAGTTATTTTAGAACTTGTTACCAGAACCGAAGAACCGCACAGGTTATTACCAGAACCGTTACCAGAACAGTTACCAGTTAAGAACCGCACAGGTTACCAGTTACCAGAACCACACAGGTTACCAGTTACCAGAACCACACAGGTTACCAGTTACCAGAACCACACAGGTTACCAGTTACCAGAACCGCACAGGTTACCAGTTACCAGAACCACACAGGTTACCAGTTACCAGAACCACACTGGTCCCCTAAACAGGGGACTTTACATCTATTAATAAATCAAGCAATTCGTATATGTTAAGAATTTGGAAATGCTTAAAGATCCTGTTCAATCTCTTTAACAGAGATGATATGACGAAATCTGTTTCCAATGTGACATGACAGCCAAAATGTCACAGTGACTTGGAGTTCCACCAAAACCAATATGGAAATGGGAGAACGGACAGTGCCTCTCTTGCAGATGATAAGAGCATTTTTAATCCACTGGGATGGGAGTACCCTCACACACACAGAGAACCTAATGGCTTCAACAGCAGGTAGGCTTCTCAGCCAGTAATTAGTAGGACTAGTGAAGTCAATAGCCCACGGGGCTCTGGTCTAAAGTAGTGCTCTGCAAGGTTCCCATTTTGCATGCAGTCACTGTTTTGATGTTTTCTCGCCATTGTGATGTCATTCATTATTTATCTCCATTGTGATGTCATTTATTATTTATCTCCATTATGATGTCAACCGAAAAGCTGTATGTGGATCCATGAATGGAAGTAATTACACACAAAAAATGAAGAAAAAACTAACCACGTTCTTATTTTTTATTTTAATCCAAATTTTAAACGTCAACATAATCTTGCTTTACACGTAAACAACAATAGACACACGATGAGCCCTTTTTCCATCAGCAGTTGCCACAGAGTGCTTACCCAGCCTAAAACCACGAAGAGAAAGCAATGCAGATGTAGAAGCATCATTGTAATTCATGACACAAAACATCAAAAGTTCAATGTTTAACTTATGGTCCAGTAATGACGTATAGTGTTGATAGCAGATGTACAGAAGCTTGTGCTGAAAAGTATTGACCTCGAACAAAATCCTATAGAAACATGTTTGTACAATTTGTTAAATGATTAAAGCCTGAGTGTTGGTCTGTTTGGGTTGTCAACCTACTTGTCACTCATTGTTTGGCTTGAACACGGAGGTGCATGGAGCACAAATAGATCTGGGACCAGGTTAATTTGATTTGTTTTACCTTTATTTTACTAGGCAAGTCAGTTAAGAACAAATTCTTATTTTCAGTGACGGTCTAGGAACAGTGGGTTAACTGCCTGATCAGGGGCAGAGCGACAGATTTGTACCTTGTCAGCTCGGGGATTCGAACTTGCAACCTTTCGGTTACTAGTCCAATGCTCTAACCACTAGGCTACCTGCCGTCCCTACACTCTAACCACTAGGCTTCCTGCCACCCCTTTCAGTTAAATAAAATGGTCTTGATTCATTTATTGATTGGTAATTAGCCTCTTTATAATTAGATACCTCCATCTCCAGACAGTAGTGATTTGCATGCTACTGAGTATTCCACCTCCAACACCTCTATTGGGTCTATTGTATTGTCTGTTGTGGAATTATCTGTAGTGAATCAATGAACCTGGCTTTCTCAGCGTGCTGAATCAGGTAATACTGAATCAATGAACCTGGCTTTCTCAGCATGCTGAATCAGGTAATAGTGAATCATTGAACCTGGCTTTCTCAGCATGCTGAATCAGGTAATAGTGAATCAATGAACCTGGCTTTCTCAGCGTGCTGAATCAGGTAATAGTGAATCAATGAACCTGGCTTTCTCAGCATGCTGAATCAGGTAATAGTGAATCATTGAACCTGGCTTTCTCAGCATGCTGAATCAGGTAATAGTGAATCATTGAACCTGGCTTTCTCAGCGTGCTGAATCAGGTAATAGTGAATCAATTAACCTGGCTTTCTCAGCATGCTGAATCAGGTAACTGAATCAATGAACCTCGTGTCCTCTCTATTTCAAAGCATTTTCGATCTTTCTGAGGTGACCCTGTTTTATTTCATAGTCAAAACATGTCTTCACAATCTGTACTTCTCTGAGATGCCTGCAGTGGTTACCTTCATTTACAAGACAGTAGTTTGGTGAAAGTACAAAATGTGTTTTTATTAGTGATCGTGTTCGTTAATGGACTAGCTCTCACTGCCGTATGTACAGTTGAGCCGTGGGAGGTTTTGTCACCAGGACTTTGGTCTACCGTCTCCTAAACGACAGCTGCCTGCATGCCGAATCAGGCCTGCTGTGGTGCTCTCTTCCTGTCAATAACAATACTAATTAATACATATATCATTTGCATAGCACATTTCCACCCACACACATGACTGTAAGTCAAACAAAAATTATTATCAAAACAATACATTACCTGTTAATGTCGAAGATGGACTTTAAGCAGATTAAGCCATTAAACATTAAAAGCTTGAATAGGTGTTTTCAAGTGAGGGAGATTAAAGCTGCCTCCTGGACGAGTACAGGTAGAGTGTTGCAGAGCTGAGGGGGTCACATGTGGAGAAGGCACTGTCACCCCTGCTGTGCAGGGTAGTGGCTGGTTTGACCAGGCTGTGTTCGTCTGATGATTGTAGGGTACGTCCTGCGGAATAGTTATTCGGAAGTATTCAGACCCCTTGACTTTTTCCACATCTTGTTACATTACGGCCTTATTCTGGAATGGATAAAATTGCCCCCCCCCTCATCAATCTACACACAATACTCCATAACGACAAAGCAAAAATAGGATTTTTAGAAATATTCAGACCCTTTACTCAGTACTTTGTTGTACCACCTTTGGCAGTGATTACAGCCTCAAGTCTTCATGGGTATGACGCTACAAGCTTGGCACACCTGTATTTGGGGAGTTTCTCCCATTCTTTTCTGCAGATCTATTATTTTCCGCTGATAGACATCTCCACAGCAGGAAGCTGCCACCACCATGCTTCACCGCAGGGATACTGCCACCACCATGCTTCACCGCAGGGATGGTGCCACATTTCCTCCAGACGTGGCGCTTGGCATTCAGGCCGAAGAGTTCAAAGTGTTTAATCTTGGTTTCATCAGACCAGAGCATCTTGTTTCCTTTGGGTGCCTTTTGGCAAACTCCAACCGGGCTCTGATGTGCTTTTTACTGAGGTTGGCTTCCGTCTGGCCACTCTACCATAAAGGCCTGATTGGTGATGCTGATTGTACTTCTGGAAGGTTCTCCCATCTCCACAGATGAACTCTGGAGCTCTGTCAGAGTGACCATCGGGTTCCTGGTCACCTCCCTTCTACCCTGACTGCTCAGTTTGGCCGGGAAGCCAGCTCTGGGAAGAGTCTTGGTGGTTCCAAACTTCTTCCATTTAAGAATGATGGAAGCCATTGTGTTCTTGGGGACCTTCAATGCTGCAGAAATGTTTTGGTACACTTCCCCAGATCTGTGCCTCGACACAATCCTGTCTCTGAGCTCTAGGACAATTCCTTCGACCTCATGGCTTGGGTTTTTCCTCTGACATGCACTGTCAACCGTGAGACCTTGTGAGACAACTGTGTGTGCTTTTTCAAATCTGAATTGACCACAGGTGGACTCCAATCAAGTTGTAGAAACATCTCAAGGATGATCAATGGAAACAGGATGCATCTGAGCTCAATTTCATGTCTCATAGCAAAGGGATATTGAATACTTATGTAAATAAGGTATTTCTATATTATTATTAATAAATGTGCAAAAATGTCTAAAAACCTGGTATTGTGATGTCATTATGGGGTATTGCAATGTCATTATGGGGTATTGCAATGTCATTATACGGTATTGTAATGTCATTATACGGGTATTGTGATGTCATTATGGGGTATTGGAATGTCATTATGAGGTATTGTGTGTAGATTGATGAGGGAAAATGTTTATTCAATCCATTTTAGAATAAGGCCGTAACTTAACAAAATGTGGAAAAGGTCAAGGGGTCTGAATACTTTCCTAATGCACACTCAGGGGAAAAAAGGTATGAATAGAGGACAGCGTTGTTTCCTGGTGTACAAAAATATTAAAATACACAATGTACCTTAAGAGGTACACATAATCTCACATGGTGCTGTTTAGTACCTTTTTAGGGTACATTTGCAGATAATCTAGTATAATGGTACATTTTTGTACCCAATATGCTCTCAAAACCAATCCCATTTTCATATTTCCCAGCATGCACTTTCCCATGTTGATTTTTAGAATTGTTTGTTTCAATATGTTTGAATTGATCTTATGCTACACAAAGATAAATAACATGCTTTTTTTTAAATTCATCCAATCTGTTAGTAGTTAGTAGACTTATTTCACCCGCTACTGAGATGGTTGTTCCTGTTTAGATGGTTTAGGGAGTCTCATTTATCAATCTTCCCTACTATGGCAGTCATTTTAAATGCCGTTTGAGGGTGATTTTAAAAGTAAAAATTTGGGTATATTCTAACTGTGGCTGCATTCCAATGAGAATTCCATATCACTTTGCTGTCTGTGTCACTAGCAAACAGTCATTGATTGTACTGGTAACACTAAAATTCACTTGAAAGACACCCTGGGAAATATGCAAATAAGGCTTTGCACCATACAGTTTTTAAAACAACACCCCCCAAAAAAACGTTTTAGTGGTACATTTTTGCCACTTAAAGGAACAGAATGCGTTGTCACTGTGGTGGTAACCTAAATAGGATCATTTGTACCTTTTCCAAAAGGAACGCTTCGGAACCTGTACTAATTTATCCCGTAATGTACACTTGGATAAATGAGGTGAGAAGGAGACTGGAGTGCTTCTTTTTAAAGGTACGCTTCGGGAACCTGTACTAATTTATCCCATAATGTACACTTGGATAAATGAGGTGAGAAGGAGACTGGAGTGCTTCTTTTTAAAGGTACGCTTCGGGAACCTGTACTAATTTATCCCATAATGTACACTTGGATAAATGAGGTGAGAAGGAGACTGGAGTGCTTCTTTTTAAAGGTACGCTTCGGGAACCTGTACTAATTTATCCCATAATGTACACTTGGATAAATGAGGTGAGAAGGAGACTGGAGTGCTTCTTCTTTTAAGTCTGTAACGAGACTATTTCAACAGATGCTCACTGGGCAGCTGAGTGTTCTCCGTCATCTTCTCCCCTGCTAAGGCTGAGGAGGTCTGAGAGGAGACAGACGGACCGTTCTCCAGCACACCCTGCGCCAAGCCTCCATTAGCCCCACCTCCAGTCTCTGAGAAGGCCTCCCTCTTCAGTGGTCTAATAAAGAGTACAGTGGGGTTGTTGGGCGTCTCCACAGCGCCGCCCCGGTGGTTGGAGGGCTTCCTGAGGCAGCGGGACAAGGTTGCCACACAGCTCTTCTTGAAGTTCTCGTTCATGAAGGCGTAGATGATCGGGTTGTTGAAAGAGTTGGAGAAGCCAATGGCCTGGACGATGGCGATGATCATGTTCACCGTCACCTCGTCAGAGTTCTTCTCTAGGTTGTCTAGATGAAAGGAAGGTTTTTAGGGATTAGTTTAGCTGTATTTAGACTATTTGTAGCTAAGTTTCCATCCAATTTGTGACAGAGTTTTATTTACATATTGTAAAATCTCCATATAAAAATATAGCATTTTCCCATCAGACATGTTTCCATCAAAATGATTTTTTCATTATAATTTTTGGAAATTACAATACAGTAACAAATATAGGACATCACTACAATAATGTTTTATCTTAAGAAACAAATAAAAAAACGGACTGTTTGCTGATTTAAACGTTTTCGATGTTAACTAGGCAAGTCAGTTAACAGAACATATTCTTGTTTACAGCGGACGACGCTGGGCCAATTGTGCGCCGCGCCATGGGACTCTCAAACACAACCAGATGTGATACAGCTTGGATTCAAACCAGGTACAACAGTGGCACGTCTCGCACTGAGATGCAGTGCCTTAGACCTCTGCGCCACTCGAGAGCCCTGATAAGAGGCTGTGCGTAATGTAGTGCATATAAACATAACTTTTACTGTTACATTTTCATGTACCGAATGGAAAAAATACAAGTTAAATGGGTTTCCATCGCATTTCCAGCTCGACTGATACTTGTATCACAAAAACTGTTGCATTATATAGCGGATGTGCTCACTCTGGTCTTGGTACGTGAGCGCTCGTCAACAGCTCGCGGACACAGTGCGGGTAGGCTACCTACATTATGAGATAATTATGAAAAAGAGTCAAATGATGTGTATTTGTGAAACGGCAGCCAAGCATCGATCACCATGTCACCAGAATAAGACCCTCGACATTTATTGGAAAGGAGCATCAAGCTCATTGCACATTCACCACCCTGTGAAGTAGAACATAATTGATTTAATCTGTAGGCTAATAAACGGCATGTTTTCCCGAGTCGTAATGAGAGGACCACACAACATACCATCACGTGACTCCAACTTTACTTAGATATGATGGTTATTATTTTAATCATTTGCGCATCGCGCGTTTCCACCGCCATTTCTCATATAATTAATTTTACAGACACAAAAAGGTCCCACCATGTCGAACGAACAAATAGTTTTGTCAGCACAGTCTTGTACCGACATGTCATGTTTCCATCAGACTGGGCGTGACTTTTGTTTTCATGCATCAGGTAATTCATCCGCATGAAATGGTTTCATGGAAACGTGGTTAGTGAAAACCATGCTGAACCGTAAGATTTACACCTGCATCTGAGTTACAGTTAAACCTGAATGTAAAGGTTAACCTATGTGACGGTGATTGTTTATGCTATATGTACTACACCCTATTTCAGCTTGTTAGACCTAAGCCCTATTGTCGTTATTGTAGTGTGACAGATACTTACTGTACTCAAACAGCATGTGAACGGTATGAAACGGAGCCCAACAGATCGTGAACAGCAGAACGATGGTAATCATCATTTTTACAGCTCGTTTCTTCTTCCTGTGAAAATCAATAAAGAATGTTCTAACCTTCTCGTGCTGATTCCCTTTCTTTTATTCTTCCCATACAGAGAGACATGCAGGTGTCATCCTGCACAATGCATTTCAACAGAGACTTTAGAAGAGCTCTCTGTGTGCCTGAATGGTCTGGCAGTGCTGTCAACTCAGACCGCCGGTTCAATACCCAGGTGCTTTCAACTTTTCATATCCGTTCACCTCAATCAATAAATATAGTGCATTTTATAAAGCCTTTTTTACTGAAGAGTGGCCATTCCTCTACTGGCTGTACCTGGTACAGAGGAACCAGGCTCTGAGGGGTGGCCAGTCCCTTCCTGGCTGTACTGGGTAGAGAGGAACCAGGCTCTGAGGGGTGGCCAGTCCTCTCCTGGCTGTACCTGGTACAGAGGAACCAGGCTCTGAGGGGTGGCCAGTCCCTTCCTGGCTGTACTGGTACAGAGGAACCAGGCTCTGAGGGGTGGCCAGTCCTCTCTGTACCTGGTAGAGAGGAACCAGGCTCTGTCTGTACCTGGCTACTGGGTAGGAACCAGGCTCTGAGGGGTGGCCAGTCCTCTCCTGGCTGTACTGGGTAGAGAGGAACCAGGCTCTGAGGGGTGGCCAGTCCTCTCCTGTCTGTACCTGGTACAGAGGAACCAGGCTCTGAGGGGTGGCCAGTCCCTTCCTGGCTGTACTGGGTAGAGAGGAACCAGGCTCTGAGGGGTGGCCAGTCCTCTCCTGGCTGTACCTGGTGGAGAGGAACCAGGCTCTGAGGGGTGGCAAGTCCTCTCTTGGCTGTACTGGGTAGAGAGGAACCAGGCTCTGAGGGGTGGCCAGTCCTCTCCTGGCTCATCTCTCTCCTCTCTCATTCTTCCCTCTATCTATCACAATAAAAACAATGAAAGACGTCTGTGTATATGTAGAGTACCTGGATATTTTGTTGACCTCTCTGTGGTTCATGGTGTTCAGGACAGAGGAGTCCCCCACCCTCTTCCTGATCCACAGCTCTATCCCTATCCGTGTGTAGAGAAACAACATGGCTGCCATGGGCATCAGGAACAGAGCGACCATGATGAAGGTGGTGTACACTTGTCTGTGGACCAGGGAACGCCAACGCTCCTGACAACACACGTGGTGGTGATCGTACAGGAAGTCATACTTCACCTGGGAATGGAGGGGGAACACATCAATTAATCATTCAATCACAGCTTTTGGTTTTCTGGAGTGATTCTGAAAGCGACCGATTTGGTCAGGTTAAGTTAGGTAAGGTTAGGTCAGGTCAGGTTAAGTTAGGTAAGGTCAGGTTAAGTTAGGTCAGGTTCGGTTTGGTTAAGTTAGGTCAGGTCAAGTCAAGTTAGGTCAGGTCAAATTAGGTCAGGTTAAGTTAGGTCAGGTTAAGTTAGGTAAGGTTAGGTCAGGTTAAGTTAGGTCAGGTTCGGTTTGGTTAAGTTAGGTCAGGTCAAGTTAGGTCAAGTCAGGTCAGGTCAAGTTAGGTCAGGTTAGGTCAAGTTAGCTCAGGTCAAGTCAGGTCAAGTTAGGTTAGGTCAGGTCAGTTAGGTCAGGTCAAGTTAGGTCAGGTCAAGTTAGGTCAGGTCAAGTTAAGTTAGGTCAAGTTAAGTTAGGTCAGGATAGGTTAAGTTAGGTCAGGTTAAGTTAAATTAGGTCAAGTTAAATTAGGTCAGGCCAGGTTAAGTTAGGTAAGGTCAGGTTAAGTTAGGTCAGGTTTGGTTCGGTCAGGTTAAGTTAGGTCAGGTCAAGTTAGGTCAGGTTAAGTTAGGTCAGGTTAAGTTAGGTCAGGTTAAGTTAGGTCAGGTTAAATTAAGTTTGGTCAGGTTAAGTTAGGTCAGGTTAAGGTTAAGTTAGGTCAGGTTAAGTTAAGTCAGGTCAAGTTAGGTCAGGTCAAGTTAGGTCAGGTCAAGTTAGGTCAGGTCAAGTCAAGTTAGGTCAGGTCAAGTTAGGTTAGGTCAGGTCAAGTTAAGTTAGGTCAGGTTAGGTCAGGCCAGGTTAAGTTAGGTCAGGTTAAGTTAGGTCAGGATAGGTTAAGTTAGGTCAGGTTAAGTTAGGTCAGGTTAAGTTAAATTAGGTCAGGTTAAATTAGGTCAGGCCAGGTTAAGTTAGGTCAGGTTTGGTTTGGTTCGGTCAGGTTAAGTTAGGTCAGGTCAAGCTAGGTCAGGTCAAGTTAGGTCAGGTCAAGTTAGGTCAGGTTAGGGTCAGGTTAAGTTAGGTCAGGTTAAGTTAGGTCAGGTTAAGTTAGGTCAGGTTAAGTTAGGTCAGGTTAAGTTAAGGTCAGGTTAAGTTAGGTCAGGTTAAGTTAGGTCAGGTCAAGTTAGGTCAGGTTAAGTTAGGTCAGGTCAAGTTAGGTCAGGTTAAGTCAGGTCAGGTCAAGTTAGGTCAGGTCAAGTTAGGTTAGGTCAAGTGAAGTTAGGTCAGGTCAAGTTAGGTCAGGTTAAGTAAAGTTAGGTCAGGTCAAGTTAGGTCAGGTCAAGTTAGGTCAGGTCAAGTCAAGTTAGGTCAGGTTAGGTCAGGCCAGGTTAAGTTAGGTCAGGTTAAGTTAGGTCAGGTTAGGTTAAGTTAGGTCAGGTTAAGTTAAGTCAGGTTAAGTTAAATTAGGTCAGGTTAAATTAGGTCAGGCCAGGTTAAGTTAGGTCAGGTTTGGTTCGGTCAGGTTAGGTTAAGTCAGGTCAAGTTAGGTCAGGTCAAGTCAAGTTAGGTCAGGTCAAGTTAGGTCAGGTCATGTTAGGTCAGGTCATGTTAGGTCAGGTTAAGTTAGGTCAGGTCAGGTCATGTCAAGTTAGGTCAGGTCAAGTTAGGTAAGGTCAGGTTAAGTTCGGTCAGGTTTGGTTTGGTTAGGTCAGGTTAAGTTTGGTCAGGTTAAGTTTGGTCAGGTTAAGTTAAGTCAGGTTAAGTTAGGTCAGGTTAAGTTAGGTCAGGGTCAAGTTAGGTCAGGTCAAGTTAGGTCAGGTCAAGTTAGGTCAGGTTAAGTTAGGTCAGGTAAGGGTCAGGTTAAGTTAGGTCAGGTCAAGTTAGGTCAGGTCAAGTTAGGTCAGGTCAAGTTAGGTCAGGTCAAGTTAGGTCAGGTTAAGTTAAGTCAGGTTAAGTTAGGTCAGGTTAAGTTAGGTCAGGTCAGGTTAGTTAGGTTAGGTCAGGTTAAGTTAGGTTAGGTTAAGTTAGGTCAGGTTAAGTTAGGTCAGGTTAAGTTAGGTCAGGTTAAGTTAGGTCAGGTTAAGTTAGGTCAGGTTAAGTTAGGTCAGGTCAGGTTAGGTTAGGTCAGGTTAGGTTAGGTTAGGTCAGGTTAGGTCAGTTAAGTTAGGTCAGGTCAGGTTAAGTTAGGTCAGGTTAAGTTAGGTCAGGTCATGTCAAGTTAGGTCAGGTCAAGTTAGGTCAGGTCAGGTTAAGTTAGGTCAGGTTAAGTTAGGTCAGGTTAAGTTAGGTCAGGTTAAGTTAAGTCAGGTTAAGTTAGGTTAGGTTAAGTTAGATCAGGTTAAGTTAGGTCAGGTCAAGTTAGGTCAGGTCAAGTTAGGTCAGGTCAAGTTAGGTCAGGTCAAGTTAGGTCAGGTTAAGTTAGGTCAGGTCAGGTCAAGTTAGGTCAGGTCAAGTTAGGTAAGGTCAGGTTAAGTTCGGTCAGGTTTGGTTCGGTCAGGTTAAGTTAGGTCAGGTTAAGTTAGGTCAGGTCAAGTTAGGTCAGGTCAAGTTAGGTCAGGTTAAGTTAGGTCAGGTTAAGTTAGGTCAGGTTAAGTTAGGTCAGGTTAAGTTAAGTCAGGTTAAGTTAGGTCAGGTCAGGTTAAGTTAGGTCAGGTTAAGTTAGGTCAGGTTAAGTTAGGTCAGGTTAAGTTAGGTCAGGTTAAGTTAGGTCAGGTTAAGTTAGGTCAGGTTAAGTTAGGTCAGGTTAAGTTAGGTTAGGTCAGGTTAAGTTAGGTCAGGTTAAGTTAGGTCAGGTTAAGTTAGGTCAGGTTAAGTTAGGTCAGGTTAAGTTAAGTCAGGTTAAGTTAAGTCAGGTTAAGTTAGGTCAGGTTAAGTTAGGTCAGGTCAGGTTAATTTAGGTCAGGTTAAGTTAGGTCAGGTCAGGTTAAGTTAGGTCAGGTTAAGTTAGGTCAGGTTAAGTTAGGTCAGGTTAAGTTAGGTCAGGTTAAGTTAAGTCAGGTTAAGTTAGGTCAGGTTAAGTTAAGTCAGGTTAAGTTAGGTCAGGTTAAGTTAGGTCAGGTTAAGTTAGGTCAGGTTAAGTTAGGTCAGGTTAAGTCAGGTCAGGTTAAGTTAGGTCAAGTTAGGTCAGGTTAAGTTAGGTCAGGTTAAGTTAGGTCAGGTTAAGTTAGGTCAGGTTAAGTTAGGTCAGGTTAAGTTAGGTCAGGTTAAGTTAGGTCAGGTTAAGTTAGGTCAGGTTAAGTTAGGTCAGGTCAGGTTAAGTTAGGTCAGGTTAAGTTAGGTCAGGTTAAGTTAGGTCAGGTTAAGTTAGGTCAGGTTAAGTTAGGTCAGGTTAAGTTAGGTCAGGTTAAGTTAGGTCAGGTTAAGTTAGGTTAGGTCAGGTTAAGTTAGGTCAGGTTAAGTTAGGTCAGGTCAGGTTAAGTTAGGTCAGGTTAAGTTAGGTTTAAGTTAGGTCAGGTTAAGTTAGGTCAGGTTAAGTTAAGTCAGGTTAAGTTAGGTCAGGTTAAGTTAGGTCAGGTTAAGTTAGGTCAGGTTAAGTTAGGTCAGGTTAAGTTAGGTCAGGTTAAGTTAGGTCAGGTCAAGTTAGGTCAGGTTAAGTTAGGTTAGGTTAAGTTAGGTTAGGTTAAGTTAGGTCAGGTTAAGTTAGGTCAGGTTAAGTTAGGTCAGGTTAAGTTAGGTCAAGTTAGGTCAGCTTAAGTTAAGTTAAGTCAGGTTAAGTTATGTCAGGTTAAGTTATGTTAGGTTAAGTTAGGTCAGGTTAAGTTAGGTCAGGTTAAGTCAAGTTAGGGTAAGTTAAGTTAGGTCAGGTTAAGTTAAGTTTGGTCAGGTTAAGTTAAGTTAGGTCAGGTCAAGTTAGGTCAGGTCAAGTTAGGTCAGGTTAAGTTAGGTCAGGTTAAGTTAGGTCAGGTTAAGTTAGGTCAGGTTAAGTTAAGTTAGGTCAGGTTAGGTTAAGTCAGGTTAAGTTAGGTCAGGTTAAATTAGGTCAGGTTAAGTTAGGTCAGGTTAAGTTAGGTCAGGTTAAGTCAGGTCAGGTTAAGTTAGATCAGGTTAAGTTAAGTCAGGTTAAGTTAGGTCAGGTTAGGTCAGGTTAAGTCAGGTCAGGTTAAGTTAAGTTAGGTCAGGTTAAATTAAGTCAGGTTAAGTCAGGTCAGGTTAAGTCAGGTCAGGTTAAGTCAGGTTAAGTCAGGTCAGGTTAAGTCAGGTCAGGTTAAGTCAGGTTAAGTTAGGCCAGGTTAAGTTAAGTTAGGTCAGGTCCGCTTCTTTGGTGCCAGGATGTTTACTGTAAGTGTTTTGGATTTGATTTGAAGCTATAGTAGCTGTGATGGGAGGGGCTTGACATACCTCTAGTTGCTGTACAAACAGCATTGGGGATCCCACAACCACTGATGCACTCCATACAAGTCCTGCACAAAGAAGACATGTCTCAATACAATGACTTCCTCACAATAAGTAATACATCATATACTGTACACATATGAGGAGTTTCTTTCCAAAATGCTGGATCCACCAATTTATCACATTTGTACATTCATGTGTGTGTAAAATTTTACCATTGTCAGATTTGTAATTAATAGATTTTAGCTGTGTATTACAATGAATTTGTTGCAATACGCTATCCTGTATTTCTATTGGGTAGCTGGAATAGAATGTTCCTATCCTGTATATCTATTGGGTAGCTGGAATAGAATGTTCCTATCCTGTATATCGATTGGGCAGCTGGAATAGAATGTTCCTATCCTGTATATCGATTGGGCAGCTGGAATAGAATGTTCCTATCCTGTATATCTATTGGGTAGCTGGAATAGAATGTTCCTATCCTGTATATCTATTGGGTAGCTGGAATAGAATGTTCCTATCCTGTATATCTATTGGGTAGCTGGAATAGAATGTTCCTATCCTGTATATCTATTGGGTAGCTGGAATAGAATGTTCCTTGGGTAGCTGGAATAGAATGTTCCTATCCTGTATATCTATTGGGTAGCTGGAATAGAATGTTCCTTGGGTAGCTGGAATAGAATGTTCCTATCCTGTATATCTATTGGGTAGCTGGAATAGAATGTTCCTATCCTGTATATCTATTGGGTAGCTGGAATAGAATGTTCCTTGGGTAGCTGGAATAGAATGTTCCTATCCTGTATATATATTGGGTAGCTGGAATAGAATGTTCATATCCTGTATATCTATTGGGTAGCTGGAATAGAATGTTCCTTGGGTAGCTGGAATAGAATGTTCCTATCCTGTATATATATTGGGTAGCTGGAATAGAATGTTCCTATCCTGTATATCTATTGGGTAGCTGGAATAGAATCTTCCTATCATGTATATCTATTGGGTAGCTGGAATAGAATGTTCCTTGGGTAGCTGGAATAGA
Organism: Oncorhynchus keta; assembly: GCF_023373465.1. NCBI lineage: Eukaryota > Metazoa > Chordata > Actinopteri > Salmoniformes > Salmonidae > Oncorhynchus > Oncorhynchus keta. Next base: position 15,040 of record NW_026290294.1, on the reverse strand, counting down.
ATGTTCCTATCCTGTATATCTATTGGGTAGCTGGAATAGAATGTTCCTTGGGTAGCTGGAATAGAATCTTCCTATCATGTATGTTTAACATATGAATTCAACACACAAGTCTAGCATCATGCCATAGTGTTTGGTTAGAGTTAGGTCTTGTACCAAATGGCACCCTATCTCCTATACACACTGAACACAAATACAAACAAAGATCCCAGCAATGTTCCAGACACACAAAAAGGGAATTTCTCTCAAATTGTGTACACATTTGTTTACATCCCTGTTAGTTAGCATTTCTCCTTTGCCAAGATAATCCATCCACCTGACAGATGTGGCATATCAAGAAGCTGATTTAAAAAGCTTGATCATTACACAGGTGCACCTTGTGCTGATGTTAATAGAAGGCCACTCTAAAATGTGGAGTTTTGTCACACAACACAATGCCACAGATGTATCAAGTTGAGGAGCATGCCATTGGCATGCTGACTGCAGAAATGTACACCAAAGCTGTTGCCAGAGAATTTATTAATGTTAATTTCACTACCATTGTGAGAGGATAGTAAGATGATAAAAGATAAGATAAAAGATGGAGGTCAGGTCAAGCCATTTTTTTCTCTTTTTGTTGTCAGTGCCTCAGAGCTTAATGTGTTTAAATAAGGACTTTCCTTATCTTTGTGTTGTCAGTGCCTCAGAGCTTAATGTGTTTAAATAAGGACTTTCCTTCTCTTTGTGTTGTCAGTGCCTCAGAGCTTAATGCGTTTTTCCCCACTTATCTACACACCATACTCCACTTTATTTGTATATTATGAAAGAAATTCAACCATAACTGAAGAACTCTCATAGGCTACTATCCAATTCAATTTAAAAAAAAATCTCCATCTTTTATCATCTTTCATCTTTACTATCCTCTCACAACGTCTGTACCTAGTGTCCTCTCTTCTTCTTCTCCCACTCTCCTCTTCTCCCACTCTCCTCTCTCCTCTTCTCCCATTCTCCTCTCTCCTCTTCTCCCATCTCCTCTCCTCTTCTCCCATTCTCCTCTCTCCTCTTCTCCCACTCTCCTCTCTCCTCTTCTCCCATTCTCCTCTCTCCTCTTCTCCCACTCTCCTCTTGTCCCACTCTCCTCTCTCCTCTTCCCCATTCTCCTCTCTCCTCTTCTCCCACTCTCCTCTTCTCTTCCCCACTCTCCTCTCTCCTCTTCTCCCACTCTCCTCTTCTCCCACTCTCCTCTCTCCTCTTCTCCCATTCTCCTCTCTCCTCTTCTCCCACTCTCCTCTCTCCTCTTCTCCCACTCTCCTCTCTCTTCTTCTCCCTCTCTCCTCTTCTCCCACTCTCCTCTCTCTCTTCTCCCATTCTCCTCTTCTCCCTTCTCCCACTCTCCTCTCTCCCACTCTCCCTCTCCTCTCTCCTCTTCTCCCATTCTCCTCTCTCCTCTTCTCCCACTCTCCTCTCTCCTCTTCTCCCTCTCTCTCTCTTCTCTCCCACTCTCCTCTTCTGCCACTCTCCTCTTCTCCCACTCTCCTCTCTCCTCTTCTCCCACTCTCCTCTTCTCCCACTCTCCTCTCTCCTCTTCTCCCATTCTCCTCTCTCCTCTTCTCCCACTCTCCTCTCTCCTCTTCTCCCACTCTCCTCTCTCTCCTTCTCTCCTCTCTCCTCTTCTCCCACTCTCCTCTCTCCTCTTCTCCCATTCTCCTCTCTCCTCTTCTCCCACTCTCCTCTCTCCTCTTCTCCCACTCTCCTCTTCTCCCACTCTCCCACTCTCCTCTTCTCCCACTCTCCTCTCTCCTCTTCTCCCACTCTCCTCTCTTCTCCCACTCTCCTCTCTCCTCTTCTCCCACTCTCCTCTCTCCTCTTCTCCCACTCTCCTCTCTCCTCTTCTCCCACTCTCCTCTCTCCTCTCTCTCTCCTCTCTCCTCTTCTCCCACTCTCCTCTTCTCCCACTCTCCTCTCTCCTCTTCTCCCACTCTCCTCTTCTCCCACTCTCCTCTCCCACCCCTCTCCTCCCACTCTCCTCTTCTCCCACTCTCCTCTCTCCTCTTCTCCCACTCTCCTCTTCTCCCACTCTCCTCTTCTCCCACTCTCCTCTCTCCTCTTCTCCCACTCTCCTCTTCTCCCACTCTCCTCTTCTCCCACTCTCCTCTCTCTCCTCTCCTCTCCTCTTCTCCCACTCTCCTCTTCTCCCACTCTCCTCTCTCCTCCCACTCTCCTCTCCTCTTCTCCCACTCTCCTCTTCTCCCACTCTCCTCTCCTCTTCTCCCACTCTCCTCTCTCTCCTCTCTAATTTCTCCTCTTCCCCACCCTTCCTGCTCTGTTCTCACTGACATACACCATTAACACAAAAGCAGAAGGAGTGTTTGTTTTTAAAAGCATACCTAGCATCTTGTATGCTCTTTTCGGGGTGTACTGCCTCCTCATTTTCAAGGGGTAGACAATTCCCTGGTACCTCTCCACGGCGATGCAGGTCATTGTGAGAATCCCCGTCACTATGGCCATAGTCTGAACAAAAGGAATCGTCTTGCAGATGAGAACACCTATGAAGAGAAGGGGTTAGGAGTGTCACTCAAAAACACACTGTACATGGAACAAGCAGAAGTTTCTCCATACGTTCTCTCATTGGCTGCGATTACACAGACCAATTCCGATCTTTTCTCACTAATTGGTATTTTGACCAATCAAATCAGCTCTTTTGTCAAGAATTGGGCAACATATCATAATTGAGCTGCCTGTGTACTGCAGCCGGTATGGCTCTAGTTATATAACTGCATGGGGAAATTCGTGTGTTGGTAACCCTCACTCCTAAATCCCCTGGCTTCGATGTATAGTCCCCTAGAAGGCTGATCCTCAACCATTCAAATAAAACAGGCTATTTTGTGACAATTCACAGAATAACCTTTATCACAAAACGAATGTGACATTGCTTGCTCTAAATCTTGTGTGAAATATTGAAAAAGGTGAAATAACTCTCATGCCACCGATAAACCCTAATGTCCGGCAAACCAGAACATCGATTAAAAACGGTTTACTTAGACAACAACTATGGAAATGCAATGCTCTGTGAGGCACTGCTCTGTAACCTATTACCTCTCATGTTGGTTGGTTTTTAACGTCAACATTTTGACTGATGGGTTGAGTGACCCACATCCATCAATTTCATTCAACTGTAGAAGGCACCAGAAGGCAATAATACTAAGAGATTCTCTTGAAATTATAAAAAAAAACGCTCTGCAAACACAACCCGTTCATAAATCAATGAGTGTGAAGGCTCAGATTATAATATTCATAAACTACTGCCAAATGGAATGCACATCCATATTATTATAGGATGAAAAACACAACAACGATTACATACAGGCTTCTAAAGTTTATTCAAACCATCAATGAGAGTAGACACCCCACTGGGCACAGAAATCAATCCAACGTCTAATTCCACTTTAATACAATGTAATTTCATTGAAACGACGCGGAAATCATGTTAATTCAACCAGTAGACATTCCGTGCAGAGCTGACAGCTGTTGATGGAATCATGGAACATAGGAACTCACCTCCGAGCCATTCCGAGGAGATGTTCTGCAACAAGGTGAACGGGATACAGAAGAACGTGATAAGAAGATCGCTCACCGCCAGAGAACAGATGAAGATATTAGTGGAGGTCTGTATTGCTCTTTTACGCACCACTATGTAGACAACCAAGCTGTTTCCAACTAAAGCCAGGACGAATATGACAGCATACATGATGACGAAAGTAGTCTTAGCGCCCAACGGCAACTCAGGGACGTAGACAAGCGGCTGTATGTTGTAAGACTCGATGAACTCTTGTCGCGTTAAATTGTAATGTTGCAGCATCTCTTGCAGAACCTCGGGTGTTATTTTCGTGGACCCCATTTCTGTTGCTGTTGTCATTTTCTAGGATTTTATGTAAATTCCAGTAGTACAGCCACTACAGACAGATGTATTTTCCCGTCCGAAACGTGTGGCTGATTAGGCTACTCCAAGCAGTGCGCACTGGTGCGCTCCTCCAAAAAAACATATTTCCACTGTGCTGCGGCTAGATAGTGCATTTCTCCCGTGTCCAGAGGCAAGAGGAACGTGTCTGAGTGACACTTCTAGCCTATATACCGCACGTTGTTAGTCTGCTGTTGTTGCTGTGGGCTTATAACCTCTGTCCATCAAGGGGTGGAACACCCAATAAACTGTCATTCCAGTCCTCAAAAGACAGAAGGAACACACACACACACACACACACACACACACACACACAGCTTTATGGACACAGATTCATATTTTTGTTTGTGTGAGTTTGTGTTTTCATCATAGCCTATAGAAGATTGAGGTCTCATGAAAATGAAAAGGTCATTCCTGGTTTTTGATCCTTGTGTTCAATTTACTGAACTCATATAGAGGAGGAGTCAATCAACTTGTCTTATCATTGCATCTACTCCAATTTCCTGAACTCATATAGAGGAGGAGTCAATCAACTTGTCCAATCATTGCATCTACTCCAGTTTCCTGAACTCATATAGAGGAGGAGTCAATCAACTTGTCTTATCATTGCATCTACTCCAATTTCCTGAACTCATATAGAGGAGGAGTCAATCAACTTGTCTTATCATTGCATCTACTCCAGTTAGTTACATAGTCATTTGTTTTTGTGCACAGTGCTCTTCAGAGATGCGGCTGTTTCGACAACAACACACTTCCTTTACAAACAGATGGCTGTGATTCTATTATACAGTCCTATCTCAGAACTATTATGGGGAGGAGTCAATCAAATGTTTGTCTACTCCTTTTCAAGTACAGCCTGCATGAACATTACACTTGGACTCAACTATATATATATGGATATATGTAATTGGGTGCAAGTTACCCATTGGTTATTAAGGATGATTTTTCTATATTGTGTTGAGTCTCCTAGCAACATGGGAAGCATTGGACCCTAAGTGAGAGGCTGTGTTGGGAGCTGAGTATCCTAGCAACATGGGAAGCATTGGACCCTAAGTGAGAGGCTGTGTTGGGAGCTGAGTCTCCTAGCAACATGGGAAGCATTGGACCCTAAGTGAGAGGCTGTGTTGGGAGCTGAGTCCTATCAACATGGGAAGCAACCCTATGAGAGGCTGTGTTGGGAGCATCTGCAACATGGGAAGCATGAACCATAAGGAGAGGCTGTGTTGGGAGCTGAGTCTCCTAGCAACATGGGAAGCATTGGACCCTAAGTGAGAGGCTGTGTTGGGAGCTGAGTCTCCTAGCAACATGGGAAGCATGGACCCTATGAGAGGCTGTGTTGGGAGCTGAGTCTCCTAGCAACATGGGAAGCATTGGACCCTAAGTGAGAGGCTGTGTTGGGAGCTGAGTCTCAGCAACATGGGAAGCATTGGACCCTCATGTTGGGAGCTGAGTCTCCTAGCAACATGGGAAGCATTGGACCTGAGAGGCTGTGTTGGGAGCTGAGTCTCCTAGCAACATGGGAACATTGGACCCTAATGATGTGTTGGGAGCTGATATAACATGGGAAGCATTGGACCCTCCTGTGTTGGGAGCTGAGTCTCCTAGCAACATGGGAAGCATTGGACCCTAAGTGAGACTGTGTTATGGGAGCTGAGTCTCCTAGCAACATGGGAAGCATTGGACCCTAATGAGAGGCTGTGTTGGGAGCTGAGTCTCCTAGCAACATGGGAAGCATTGGACCCTAAGTGAGAGGCTGTGTTGGGAGCTGAGTCTCCTAGCAACATGGGAAGCATTGGACCCTAAGTGAGAGGCTGTGTTGGGAGCTGAGTCTCCTAGCAACATGGGAAGCATTGGACCCTAAGTGAGAGGCTGTGTTGGGAGCTGAGTATCCTAGCAACATGGGAAGCATTGTCCCTAATGAGAGGCTGTGTTGATATGAGTCTCCTAGCAACATGGGAAGCATTGGACCCTAAGTGAGAGGCTGTGTTGGGAGCTGAGTCTCCTAGCAACATGGGAAGCATTGGACCCTAAGTGAGAGGCTGTGTTGGGAGCTGAGTCTCCTAGCAACATGGGAAGCATTGGACCCTAAGTGAGAGGCTGTGTTGGGAGCTGAGTCTCCTAGCGACATGGGAAACATTGGACCCTAAGTGAGAGGCTGTGTTGGGAGCTGAGTCTCCTAGCAACATGGGAAGCATTGGACCCTAAGTGAGAGGCTGTGTTGGGAGCTGAGTCTCTAGCAACATGGGAAGCATTGGACCCTATGAGAGGCTGTGTTGGGAGCTGAGTCTCTTAGCAACATGGGAAGCATTGGACCCTAAGTGAGAGGCTGTGTTGGGAGCTGAGTCTCCTAGCAACATGGGAAGCATTGGACCCTAAGTGAGAGGCTGTGTTGGGAGCTGAGTCTCCTAGCAACATGGGAAGCATTGGACCCTAAGTGAGAGGCTGTGTTGGGAGCTGAGTCTCCTAGCAACATGGGAAGCATTGGACCCTAAGTGAGAGGCTGTGTTGGGAGCTGAGTCTCCTAGCAACATGGGAAGCATTGGACCCTAAGTGAGAGGCTGTGTTGGGAGCTGAGTATCCTAGCAACATGGGAAGCATTGGACCCTAAGTGAGAGACTGTGTTGGGAGCTGTTTCTCCTAGCAACATGGGAAGCATTGGACCCTAAGTGAGAGGCTGTGTTGGGAGCTGAGTCTCCTAGCAACATGGGAAACATTGGACCTACAAGTCTCCTATGGGAAGCATTGGACCCTAAGTGAGAGGCTGTGTTGGGAGCTGAGTCTCTAGCAACATGGGAAGCATTGGACCCTAAGTGAGAGGCTGTGTTGGGAGCTGAGTCTCCTAGCAACATGGGAAGCATTGGACCCTAAGTGAGAGGCTGTGTTGGGAGCTGAGTCCTAGCAACATGGGAAGCATTGGACCCTAAGTGAGAGGCTGTGTTGGGAGCTGAGTATCCTAGCAACATGGGAAGCATTGGACCCTTGAGAGGCTGTGTTGAGCTGAGTCTCCTAGCAACATGGGAAGCATTGGACCCTAAGTGAGAGGCTGTGTTGGGAGCTGAGTCTCCTAGCAACATGGGAAGCATTGGACCCTAAGTGAGAGGCTGTGTTGGGAGCTGAGTCTCCTAGCAACATGGGAAGCATTGGACCCTATGAGAGGCTGTGTTGGGAGCTGAGTCTCCTAGCAACATGGGAAGCATTGGACCCTAAGTGAGAGGCTGTGTTGGGAGCTGAGTCTCTAGCAACATGGGAAGCATTGGACCCTAAGTGAGAGGCTGTGTTGGGAGCTGAGTCTCCTAGCAACATGGGAAGCATTGGACCCTAAGTGAGAGGCTGTGTTGGGAGCTGAGTCTCATTGGACCCTAGCTGGGAAGCATTGGACCCTTGAGAGGCTGTGTTGGGAGCTGAGTCTCCTAGCAACATGGGAAGCATTGGACCCTAAGTGAGAGGCTGTGTTGGGAGCTGAGTCTCCTAGCAACATGGGAAGCATTGGACCCTAAGTGAGAGGCTGTGTTGGGAGCTGAGTCTCCTAGCAACATGGGAAGCATTGGACCCTAAGTGAGAGGCTGTGTTGGGAGCTGAGTCTCCTAGCAACATGGGAAGCATTGGACCCTAAGTGAGAGGCTGTGTTGGGAGCTGAGTCTCCTAGCAACATGGGAAGCATTGGACCCTAAGTGAGAGGCTGTGTTGGGAGCTGAGTCTCCTAGCAACATGGGAAGCATTGGACCCTAAGTGAGAGGCTGTGTTGGGAGCTGAGTCTCCCTAGCAACATGGGAAGCATTGGACCCTAAGTGAGAGGCTGTGTTGGGAGCTGAGTCTCCTAGCAACATGGGAAGCATTGGACCCTAAGTGAGAGGCTGTGTTGGGAGCTGAGTCTCCTAGCAACATGGGAAGCATTGGACCCTAAGTGAGAGGCTGTGTTGGGAGCTGAGTCTCCTAGCAACATGGGAAGCATTGGACCCTAAGTGAGAGGCTGTGTTGGGAGCTGAGTCTCCTAGCAACATGGGAAGCATTGGACCCTAAGTGAGAGGCTGTGTTGGGAGCTGAGTCTCCTAGCAACATGGGAAGCATTGGACCCTAAGTGAGAGGCTGTGTTGGGAGCTGAGTCTCCTAGCAACATGGGAAGCATTGGACCCTAAGTGAGAGGCTGTGTTGGGAGCTGAGTCTCCTAGCAACATGGGAAGCATTGGACCCTAAGTGAGAGGCTGTGTTGGGAGCTGAGTCTCCTAGCAACATGGGAAGCATTGGACCCTAAGTGAGAGGCTGTGTTGGGAGCTGAGTCTCCTAGCAACATGGGAAGCATTGGACCCTAAGTGAGAGGCTGTGTTGGGAGCTGAGTCTCCTAGCAACATGGGAAGCATTGGACCCTAAGTGAGAGGCTGTGTTGGGAGCTGAGTCTCCTAGCAACATGGGAAGCATTGGACCCTAAGTGAGAGGCTGTGTTGGGAGCTGAGTCTCTTAGCAACATGGGAAGCATTGGACCCTAAGTGAGAGGCTGTGTTGGGAGCTGAGTCTCCTAGCAACATGGGAAGCATTGGACCCTAAGTGAGAGGCTGTGTTGGGAGCTGAGTCTCCTAGCAACATGGGAAGCATTGGACCCTAAGTGAGAGGCTGTGTTGGGAGCTGAGTCTCTAGCAACATGGGAAGCATTGGACCCTAAGTGAGAGGCTGTGTTGGGAGCTGAGTCTCCTAGCAACATGGGAAGCATTGGACCCTAAGTGAGAGGCTGTGTTGGGAGCTGAGTCTCCTAGCAACATGGGAAGCATTGGACCCTAAGTGAGAGGCTGTGTTGGGAGCTGAGTCTCCTAGCAACATGGGAAGCATTGGACCCTAAGTGAGAGGCTGTGTTGGGAGCTGAGTCTCCTAGCAACATGGGAAGCATTGGACCCTAAGTGAGAGGCTGTGTTGGGAGCTGAGTCTCCTAGCAACATGGGAAGCATTGGACCCTAAGTGAGAGGCTGTGTTGGGAGCTGAGTCTCCTAGCAACATGGGAAGCATTGGACCCTAAGTGAGAGGCTGTGTTGGGAGCTGAGTCTCCTAGCAACATGGGAAGCATTGGACCCTAAGTGAGAGGCTGTGTTGGGAGCTGAGTCTCCTAGCAACATGGGAAACATTGGACCCTAAGTGAGAGGCTGTGTTGGGAGCTGAGTCTCCTAGCAACATGGGAAACATTGGACCCTAAGTGAGAGGCTGTGTTGGGAGCTGAGTCTCCTAGCAACATGGGAAACATTGGACCCTAAGTGAGAGGCTGTGTTGGGAGCTGAGTCTCCTAGCAACATGGGAAACATTGGACCCTAAGTGAGAGGCTGTGTTGGGAGCTGAGTCTCCTAGCAACATGGGAAGCATTGGACCCTAAGTGAGAGGCTGTGTTGGGAGCTGAGTCCCTAGCAACATGGGAAGCATTGGACCCTAAGTGAGAGGCTGTGTTGGGAGCTGAGTCTCCTAGCAACATGGGAAGCATTGGACCCTAAGTGAGAGGCTGTGTTGGGAGCTGAGTCTCCTAGCAACATGGGAAGCATTGGACCCTAAGTGAGAGGCTGTGTTGGGAGCTGAGTCTCCTAGCAACATGGGAAACATTGGACCCTAAGTGAGAGGCTGTGTTGGGAGCTGAGTCTCCTAGCAACATGGGAAGCATTGGACCCTAAGTGAGAGGCTGTGTTGGGAGCTGAGTCTCCTAGCAACATGGGAAGCATTGGACCCTAAGTGAGAGGCTGTGTTGGGAGCTGAGTCTCCTAGCAACATGGGAAGCATTGGACCCTAAGTGAGAGGCTGTGTTGGGAGCTGAGTCTCCTAGCAACATGGGAAGCATTGGACCCTAAGTGAGAGGCTGTGTTGGGAGCTGAGTCTCCTAGCAACATGGGAAGCATTGGACCCTAAGTGAGAGGCTGTGTTGGGAGCTGAGTCGTCTAGCAACATGGGAAGCATTGGACCCTAAGTGAGAGGCTGTGTTGGGAGCTGAGTCTCCTAGCAACATGGGAAACATTGGACCCTAAGTGAGAGGCTGTGTTGGGAGCTGAGTCTCCTAGCAACATGGGAAACATTGGACCCTAAGTGAGAGACTGTGTTGGGAGCTGAGTATCCTAGCAACATGGGAAGCATTGGACCCTAAGTGAGAGGCTGTGTTGAGAGCTGAGTATCCTAGCAACATGGGAAGCATTGGACCCTAAGTGAGAGACTGTGTTGGGAGCTGAGTCTCCTAGCAACATGGGAAGCATTGGACCCTAAGTGAGAGGCTGTGTTGGGAGCTGAGTCTCCTAGCGACATGCGAAGCATTGGACCCTAAGTGAGAGGCTGTAGATTGTGGAGAGGCTGTAGATTTTGGAGAGGCTGTAGATTGTGGAGAGGCTGTAGATTGTGGAGAGGCTGTAGATTGTGGAGAGGCTGTAGATGTGGAGAGGCTGTAGATTGTGGAGAGCCTGTAGATGTGGAGAGGCTGTAGATGTGGAGAGGCTGTAGATTGTGGAGAGGCTGTAGATTGTGGAGAGGCTGTAGATTGTGCGGAAGCTGAAGACTGCAGGAGGCTGAGGAATCTTGAGAGGCTGTAGACCAGTGATCATCAACTAGATTCAGCCGCGGGCCGATTTTGTCCTTGAGCGGATGGTCAGGGGGCTGAAACACGCTGTAGACTGTGGGGACGATTGTAAACTGTAGGGAGGATGTAGACCATGGTTCCCCGACATGCGGCCAATGACATCATCAACCAATTAGTATACAATTAGTAGGAAATGAATACTCCCAATTGGTCAAAATCACACAATGCACACCGATGATGTCATGGTAAACACTGATCTCCGGGGGCGAGCTGCTGGAGATCAGTGTTTACCATGACATCATCGGTGTGCATCGTGTGATTTGGACCAATTGGGAGTAGGCGTTGCCTACTAATTGTCTACAAGCGGGATCAGATTGAATCCTGGACTAAATGAGAGTGTCTGGCCTTTTAAACTGTTAGTTCTCTAGCTGTCAAAATCGTGATATGTTTATTCAATGTTACTGTCAATGGTGTCGGTCATTGTGTTTTAATTTCCACAAAAAGGTACCTTGCCATTGGTTAATTGTTAATCTGTTGCCACCAACAACGCTCTGTTATACCATAACAACACATGATTAACATGGCATGTGTTCCTTAGCATCTGAAGAAACTGCTTTGAAATTGGAATAGCTTCATACCAAGCTGAGGTATCAAGGCTAAGGCTCTTCTCATTAGGGACCCCCTGCCTAAACAGAGGTTAAATCAAATGAGAACTATACAGTTACCACACACACTGAGGAAGGCCACGTTGAAACATTCAGTGTGTGGCAAGACATGTTGCTAGGAGATAAAGAAAAAGCTTAAATTACAACTTGTATCAGATGAGGCCTGTTTTATTTGTTAATTTTGTATGTGATTACACAGGTATACTTGAAAAGGCAATGGTTATGGGTTATGCAATTATAAGTCTGTTGACTTCGATAACAATAATATAACTTTTGATGGACACGCAGCGTGTCAAAACCTGCTTTTCATTACCACTAACTCGGTTATAAAACGTTGTTGAGAAGTACTTGACTTGTTCCCGGGCCGGTACCGGTTAGTCTATCATCTGTGGCAGTAACACCATACATCAAAAGGCTGTTCAATCTGGTGTGGTGGCTACTAGTGAGTAGGAGTATGTCTCTTCCCTGTGGCTCCCTGTGACTTCCTGTGACTTCCTGTGACTTCCTGTGGCTTCCTGTGGCTCCCTGGGACTTCCTGTGGCTTCCTGTGACTTCCTGTGGCTTCCTGTGGCTTCCTGTGGCTTCCTGTGACTTCATGTGGCTTCCTGTGACTTCCTGTGGCTTCCTGTGACTTCCTGTGGCTTCCTGTGGCTTCCTGTGGCTTCCTGTGACTTCATGCTTCCTGTGGTTCCCTGTGACTTCATGTGGCTTCCTGTGACTTCCTGTGGCTTCCTGTGGCTCCCTGTGACTTCCTGTGACTTCCTGTGACTTCCTGTGGCTTCCTGTGGCTCCCTGGGACTTCCTGGGACTTCCTGTGGCTTCCTGTGACTTCATGTGGCTTCCTGTGGCTCCCTGTGACTTCATGTGGCTTCCTGTGGCTCCCCGTGACTTCCTGTGGCTTCCTCTGATGTATGTGTTCTTTGTGGTCCTGTACGGCTCAGTCGGTAGAGCGTGGCGTTTCCAATGCCCGGATTGTGGGAACTGTCCCCGTGGGGCCGGCCTTACGAAGTCAGTATGAACGCATGACTGTGAGCGGCTTTGGATTAAAGCAGATAATAAATGGCACATCTTCTATTATAGTACCTTTGGTCCCAGCAGGGGGACTCACATGGTTCTTTTCTCCACTGACGATCTGACGCTACTCTCTCTTCCTTCAGGGAAGCCCTTTGATTCCCTCACACACGAAGAAGAACCTCTAAGAGCTCACATAGACAGTAATGAAGAAGAACGTCTAAGACCTCACATAGACAGTAATGAAGTAGAACCTCTAAGACTTCACATAGACAGTAATGAAGAAGAACGTCTAAGACCTCACATAGACAGTAATGAAGTAGAACCTCTAAGACCTCACATAGACAGTAATGAAGAAGAACCTCTAAGACTTCACATAGACAGTAATGAAGAAGAACCTCTAAGAGCTCACATAGACAGTAATGAAGTAGAACCTCTAAGACCTCACATAGACAGTAATGAAGAAGAACCTCTAAGACCTCACATAGACAGTAATGAAGTAGAGCCTCTAGAGCTCACACAGACAGTAATGAAGAAGAACCTCTAAGACTCACATAGACAGTAATGAAGAAGAGCGTCTAAGAGCTCTCATAGACAGTAATGAAGTAGAGCCTCTAAGACTTCACATAGACAGTAATGAAGAACGTCTAAGAGCAGAGCTCTCATAGACAGTAATGAAGTAGAGCCTCTAAGACATCACATAGACAGTAATGAAGTAGAGCCTCTAAGACTCACACAGACAGTAATGAAGAACGTCTAAGAGCTCTCATAGACAGTAATGAAGAAGAACCTCTAAGACCTCACATAGACAGTAATGAAGTAGAGCCTCTAAGACTCACATAGACAGTAATGAAGAACAACCTCTAAGACCTCACAAAGACAGTAATGAAGTAGAGCCTCTAAGACTTCACATAGACAGTAATGAAGAAGAGCCTCTAAGACTTCACATAGACAGTAATGAAGTAGAGCCTCTAAGACCTCACATAGACAGTAATGAAGAAGAACGTCTAAGAGAAGAAGAACCTCTAAGACCTCACATAGACAGTAATGAAGTAGAGCCTCTAAGACCTCACATAGACAGTAATGAAGTAGAGCCTCTAAGACCTCACATAGACAGTAATGAAGTAGAGCCTCTAAGAGCTCACATAGACAGTAATGAAGAAGAACCTCTAAGACCTCACATAGACAGTAATGAAGTAGAGCCTCTAAGACCTCACATAGACAGTAATGAAGTAGAGCCTCTAAGACCTCACATAGACAGTAATGAAGTAGAGCCTCTAAGACCTCACATAGACAGTAATGAAGTAGAGCCTCTAAGACCTCACATAGACAGTAATGAAGAAGAGCCTCTAAGACCTCACATAGACAGTAATGAAGAAGAACCTCTAAGACCTCACATAGACAGTAATGAAGTAGAGCCTCTAAGAGCTCACATAGACAGTAATGAAGAAGAACCTCTAAGAGCTCACATAGACAGTAATGAAGAACAACCTCTAAGACCTCACATAGACAGTAATGAAGTAGAGCCTCTAAGAGCTCACATAGACAGTAATGAAGTAGAGCCTCTATCGTCGGACGGGGCCACAGTGTCTCCCGACCCCTTCTGTCTCAGCCTCCAGTATTTATGCTGCAATAGTTTATGTGTCGGGGGGCTAGGGTCAGTCTGTTATATCTGGAGAACTTCTCCTGTCTTATTTTAAGTAGGCTCCCTCTAATTCTCTCTCTAATTCTCTTTCTCTGTCTCTTCACTCAGAGGACCTGAGCTCTAGGACCATGCCTCAGGACTACCTGGCATGATGACTCCTTGCTGTCCCCAGTCCACCTGGCCGTGCTGCTGCTCCAGTTTCAACTGTTCTGCCTGCGGCTATGGAACCCTGACCTGTTCACCGGACGTGCTACCTGTCCCAGACCTGCTGTTTTCAACTCTCTAGAGACAGCAGGAGCAGTAGAGATACTCTGAATGATCAGCTATGAAAAGCCAACTAACATTTACTCTTGAGGTGCTGACCTGTTGTAACCTCGACAACCACTGTGATTCTTATTATTTGACCCTGCTGGTCATCTATGAACATTTAAAAAATCTTGGCCATGTTCTGTTATAATCTCCACCCGGCACAGCCAGAAGAGGACTGGCCACCCCCCATAGCCTGGTTCCTCTCTAGGTTTCTTCCTAGGTTCTGGCCTTTCTAGGGAGTTTTTCCTAGCCACCGTGCTTATGCTTGCTGTTTGGGGTTTAAGGCTGGGTTTCTGTACAGCACTTTGAGACATCAGCTGATGTAAGAAGGGCTTTATAAATACATTTGATTTGATTTGATTTGATTAAATGAATACTGTGTACCAATATAATTGTAATCTTCACAGTCTCTTTTGTATACAGTTATACCATTAAAAAAAAAAACGTTTTAGTCTTTTAGCAGACGCTCTTATTCAGGGTGACTTACAGTCGTAGTGAATGCAAACATCCCTGTACTGGTGAATACATACTGCCTCGTCAGCGCATGCGCTTGATAAACACGTATCTAAGCACAAGGCTCATTTGAATTGCAAAGCCTCCATCGTTGGATAAACAGAAACTCATAGATGATATCTGTTTAAATGACACGTATAAAACAGGATTAAGAGGGATTTCATTACCGATGCACTTTTACTCTTTGCTTTAAAGCTCTGTTATCAGAAGACTGGAAAAAAAGAGTTATAAGATCTGGATAATAAAAGTAAAAGCATCAATGATTGTTTTATATTGGGATTGTTCTCTGCTTTATTTGGACAGGAGCTCTTGCTGAAATATCATGTTTGATGATCTTGTCCGTGTTTTGTCTGCTTGAGAATGAGTAAGTGTTATAAAATAAATGGCTCTGTTATTACGACTCAGGATAACATGAACCCAGATGCAGACACAGG